>NC_071346.1:11527500-11827500 GCF_027744825.2 Synchiropus splendidus | reverse complement strand
ATCCAGTCTAAACAAATATCAATCTGTTTCTCGCTCACAGCCTCACTCTTTCACTGGGAAAGGTCACTGACTGAAGCTTTAAAATAGCTTTGCGCCTGTTGTTGTAAACACAAACTGCCTCAATACGATCTCGTGCTTGACGCTTTCCACGAATTCATATACGCTCCCTCCTGGCCGCTAATCTGCTAATTGTTCTTAGCGCTTAGCTTCGCCTCATATATTAGCATCTCATTTAGCCACACATATGTGTGACCTGTTTTACATAACATTCGCACCAATTTTATTTCATCCGTGAGGATGTATTAGCATGAGTCCAATTATTTGATAAGAGCTGATAATGTGTTACATAAAGTACGTGAAATGTTTTTAAAAAACAGGTTCAAGCAATTCGTTTTTTGAGACAGTAAGATATTTACAGCTTCAGTAAGTCAATCCTTCACTTCCTTATATTCATGGATGGCTCAGATTAGCATGTGTCTATGCTGACGCCAGCACTTTTATCTACCAATGTAGCATTCGCTACCTTGCTAACTCTCTTATATTCTCTTTAATGTCAGCAAAGAATTTCTCCAGTTGCATGTGTTAGTTTCTGCTTCAAAGCCTCGGTCCATGGCTTGACATTTTGGCAAACTTGCTATCTTGTTGGCGAGTCGCGTTGGATTAAATTGTGAAGGGCATTAAAGTTAAACTGCTGTTCCTTTCCTCGATGTGAGGATGTGACACTGGAGTGTTCCACTTGAAACTTGAATGTGCACGGAAAACCCTTGTGGTTTTAATTTTGTTGTACTGTACAAATAAATAACCAATCTTATCGACACACTTTTTAAAAATATAAACTAGCCACTCACTGTTTGTTTGTGTCCAATAAAACTCTCTACTCATCTTGTATGGCGGCCATGTTGGATTGTCAACTCAGTTTTCTCCTCTCCAGCGACTCAGATTTATGGTGCCTTCCAGTTGTGCCCAGAACTCCTACTGTTCAGGAGTCGGAAAACTAGAGAATCCTCACCACCCCGAGTACGCAACCTAAAATGTCTTCCCCGAATCTAAACAGGAAGCAGTAGTTTTCAATGGAATCTGCTTTCTTGGACGTCGTCTTTTTGGGCTTCGATAACTGGAACTCAGTGTGACATCATTCCTATCTCTGAATCCCACTTCCGAGATAAATGCAGAGGAGGAACGTAGTTTTATCTACAGGAAATGACAGGAAAGAGACCCAGAAATCAGAGAGGTACTAGGTAACACGTTGCTGTGCAATACAGCCTATGTCACATTTCTGCATGACACCACACATATGTTTTATTTAGCTATATTAACTATCAACAAATATAAGAAAAAAGCTACAAACAAAAAGAACAGTGTGTGTAGCGATTAGCACACCAGTGCTAGCCGAGTGTTAGCCTCCAGACTGTTCTAGAAAATGGGAAATTTTTGCATGTAACTGCAGTTGTGCTTCAGGGGTTAGGTATAAACACAATGGCAGACCATAACTACTTTGTGGCGATTCTTATTTTGAGTTGTACTTCAAACTTTTACTGCACTATATATAATTCCCATTATTATACTACAGTGGTACCTCGGTTCTCAACCACAATCTGTTCCAGACGGCAATTCGAGAAGCGATTTGTTCGAAATCTGAATCGTTTTTTCCCATTGAATGAATGGAAAAAGAAATAATGCGTTCCAAGCCTTAAAATAGGCTTTTGTAGGAGTGAATGTAGAGTGTCTGCTGCAGGTGCGCTGTTCCTCTATGTGTGTGGCCGCTGCATGTGGGAGGGGTTGCTGAGTGAGTGACGTCTCTCCAGAAGTGAAGAGGTGCCCGGTGCGTGTCCAGCTCTGAATGTGCGCTTCTGTGCAGTTTGGCTGTGACAAAGTCATAAACCAAGTCACGCTCTGTCCCAGACTCGTCTCATCCCTGTCCCAGCTCCAGCCCACAACAGGACATCAAACCCTGGAGTGAGCGCTCCAGCCTCGGAGGTGTGGAGAGCGAGCACCTCCCCTGTGACACTCTACCACGGTCCAGTGCGGAGACAGGAAAGGTTTTATACCTCAATATGAAGAAAAAACAGTCAGTAAATGTAGCTAACGGGACACGTCTGCATACAGAGGCTGCGTTATACAATAACAAAGAGCGTCGTGGGTCAGCTGATCGGTCTGCGCACGTTATGTTTTTCCGGCTTTTTTCGGGGGCGTTCGAGTTCTGGATTTTCGTTCGAAATCCGAAGCAAAAAAAATCTCTAAATTTTTGTTCGAACTCCAATTTGTTCTAAATTCCAGGACGTTCGAAAACCGAGGTACCGCTGTACTTATATTGGTGATTTCTCGAAAGCATCTCCGTTGTCAATGCCATTTAGCACTTGAAGATTTCACGTGAAGTGCTTCTGAACATCTATCCACTGGTTCAATACTCTTATTTTGAAAAGCACAGTGCACCTTCAAACAGGTACTCAAACTGAAATATGTGTAAAACAAAAAAAAAAAACTCAATCTACTTTGTTTTTTTTTAGAGTGTGTATCTTAAAATACTGCAGTTACATCCGACGAAGGTTATCAGGCACTTTGACTTAGTAGATTCAATGTATTGCAAATATTTAACGTAAAAGAGAGCAAGCAGGAGCAGATGATCTATAACCAAAGCAACAGGAGGAGGATTACGAATCCATCCACTGACATTCAGTCAAGTCAGAAAAGAGAAAAGGCTCTGCAGCAAAACATGTTGATCATGTTTACCCACACGAGAGCAAAGCTGAAGCCCGGCTCAAAACCTGGATGATCTCCACATCTGTCAAAGGCTCAGGTGCGGCTTGGACAGATGCATTGGCTGCTTAACAAGGCAAATTTGTTTAATCTGATAATTGTCTCGGCGATGGAAACATATTCAGTAATTCTCTGTAGCCTGTCCCTCTGATTAAAGCCACACGCTGGAAAATAATGGAACAGTTGTTGTTATGACCAGGAGACAATGCTCTTAGGTGCTGAGGCGCGCACACTCCCACCGTCCCCCCTGTGAGTAGCCTCCCCCATGTGGTATGGTAATGAGCTGCTAATCTCTCTGGTTTACACAGCCAGACCGTGTGTGTGTGTGTGTGTGCGTGCGCGTCACATTAAGGTGCAATGTGGAAGAGCCTGAGGAATTCTCTTAGGCCGTCAACCTTCTGCTCTCGCTTCCGAGCCGGCTGTCAACACATTAAATCGTGGAATCTATGTGTGTCTGGGTTTCTGACACAGGACGAGAAATAGGAAGTGAAAACTTGACAACAACGCGGCGCCAAAGCGTAAAACTGAGACAAAGAGGAAATGAGGGTGGAGATGGAGGGCGCCACTGAGCTGTTTCCATCCCATGCTAATGTGGGCTGCTTCCTACATCTCGCCCGTAAACGCCGACACCGCCGTGACTTGCTTTTTGTGTTATATTTTTGTGTTTTGATGCTGAATTGATGAGGCTGTGTGTATACAAGTATGCCAGAGTGTTGGTGTGTTTATTTATTATGCCAGAGTCACATCACTAATTAGTCCCTTGGAGGAGCCTGAGGCCATTTGCAAAATCCCGTTGATTAAAAACAAGACCAGATCCAGCCGTGCGCTGCGAACACACACGAGCGCTCTTTGAACGAGAGACGCACAGCAACGTACACAAAATCGTGAGCTACTTATTGTCAAGGCTGGAGCGCGTGTAGGCGAGCGTTTCTCAGCAGAGTGTTGGAGTCGGCAGTTGTTGAGGCCAGTTTAATATTTAAACTCACCATCTAAAGTTATATCAACCCCAGGGGTCCGCCCTGTCACATCGGGAAGCGCACACACAGTCGCTCAAAGCCTTCAGGAGGTTCAGCTTGTCACAAATCACAACCAACATGTCGAGGTCACGAGCGGAACTGCAGCAAGGGTGACAGGCAGCGAGGCGGAGAGGGAAAACAGACGAAATAAAGGACAGTATGTGACCTAAATAGCAACCAGCTAACTTGTTGAGTATTCATCTCACTGTTTAAAGTGTTAAACAAGCACACAATCATGCGACTTGCGCTGCATCACTGCAGCACAGAGATACGCTACCAAACAACTGAGCAAGTGGAATGGAGAAGAAATAAACAAGAGATAACAAGAGAAAGGAATGCTAGTTTATTATTAGGAAGCATATAAATTCTATACATGGATTCTATGATACTCTTAAATGTAGCCATCAGTGCACCAATGGTGCCCTGTCTAAACAGTGTCCTCAGTAAAAGGTACATTAAAAATGATGTTTTTCCTATTTTAAGTGAGTAATAAACCAGGAAAAACAAGTGTTTCTTCGACGCAGCCATTGGAGCAACAATACTGCTAGACACATGCTATGTTAGCAGATGGTCCTTTTTTTCCATTTTTCACAACTCCACTGAAAAAAAATCAACAATGGCAAACATAGCAACATAATCTTTCAAAAGTAAACCAGACTTCAGTTGTCATTGTTAAGCATTTGAGGTTTGTCACGTTGTCTGAGAGGAAAAATACTACGGTACTTACATGCATGTAATATAAGCCATTTAATAACCCCTTCAATTGTTCATTAATGTTTACCTATTCAGATAAACTCTAAGTTTATTTATTATTTAATGATAGTCAAACATTGTGGCTTTTGAGTATGAAACTTGTTTTGTGGTTTATCTTGTTTTATTTTGTATTTTTATCCCTTCTTTTGGGAGAAGGGACACCAGCGCAAGTGGTGCAGAACAGTTTTTAAAGGTTGGTCGCGGAAGATTACACAGTTCTTAGTTTATTTTTTCATTCTTTAATTTAGTTTTTGTGAATAAAGCTGAACAGCAAAGCTAGATTCACAACATTTTTTTTAACTTTTGATCCTTTAATCCACCCGCAGGAGAGGCATCATATGAATAGCGCCCAGACTCTTTGTACTTATTGAATGTAGCCATTAGCACAGTAATGCTATCAAGCTAAAAGCTGTGTGAGCTGTTGATTACCTTCAGTTATCTTTGTGAAATGAGTGAACAAAATGGCACCTGGAACCTTTCCAAAGGGCTGTCAACTGCGTAGAAACATCTCAGGTAGCAAAGGAAAAGGTAATAAGTGATCAATATTATCGCTCAGTGTGGAGGAGACTTTGACTATAATCCATTAGCATGGCATTTTGATGCATGAGACATTCAAATGGATGACAACACTCGATGTGTGACACCACAGGAGTGAGAATCTGTTGCTGATCACAGAGGAAATTTTCTGCTTGTGTCGCCAAACATTTTCATTTTAGCTACATTGGAATTTGACTCAATTCAAAAACCTAGAAATTGAGCATCAGTAGCACCAGCAACATTATATGTTCGGCACCAAGAAGATGGTATTTGTTTATGTGATGTTTTATGTGATGTTTTCTATAGTTGTCAAGTCCACCAGTCACAGACACAACCATACACTCTTGGCAGAAGGTTGCAACGGAGCCCACCACCTGACCCTACAAGAGTACACACGGGTCAAGAGTCAGGTACACAATGACACATACAGGCTGACCTCACGACGTCGCCTGCAAGTTAACACACTGGCTACATATCCCACCTGGTAATCATTAGAGTTTGTCTGACTTGTTGGTTTTGTAACATGTTTGCCTTCTGAGTTCCATTGTTGTGACAGAGAACCCAAGTACAAGTTTCCAAGGTAAAGCTTAGACATCGAAAAAACATGTATAGGAATTCAGCGCAGTGTTTCTAAACATCTAACTTTGAACGGAAACGGAGCGCGACGTGGGGGCCACACCCATGCTAATATTGGGCAGCCAGTGGTGGGCCACGGACCTGCATCACGGGAGCCACAAATGGCCCACAAGCCACAAGTTTGAGACACCTGCTTTCCTGCTTCCGACTCACTTCACAAAAGATCTCCGTCAGATATCATCCATACTGTACTGTATATACTAAACCTTTCTAGAAGGAACTTTCCTCCAGAGGTTTGTTAAGTGAGCAGACCAAACACTGCGAGCGCTCATGGCACATGCCATCCATTCAAGAGTTGGTGCTGTAATAGAAACCGTGTCTGCCTGCCTCACTTCCAGGACCAATTTTACATTTAGAATTCAATCTTACATTTGGGGCTTTGGGCTAGTGTAATACCTCCGAGACTAGTGTAATACAAGATCGGTAAATGAGATGCAAATGTGCAGCGACGGGGCCTGAACTTTCTGATCATGACAAGTTGAATTGATTAAACCTTCAAAAGTTTGTCAGGACGTAACGGGCTGCTGTTAACTCTGCTTTGCTTTTAATAGCCAATCGCTTTAACCTGAGTATCTGTCATAGAGGAAGATCCTATTTGAATGATAATCCAAGTTCGAAGGCACAGTGTTGGTGATGGATGTAGATGAGGCTGTAAGGAGGAGAAAAGAAGGATGAGATAGTGACAGCATGGGAGAAGGGAGACGTGGAGCGGAGGAGGCAGATAGTGATAAATTGCTTTGAACTTTAATGGACGGCTCTGGTGCTCCTTGTGTGATGTGTTCAGACAATATAGAACATTTTTGGCACACGTGAGGGCTGATCGTAGCTGACAGGGGAAGAGGCCTGTCCCCGACGACCTACAACACTCTGCTGCTTTACAAAAGTGGCGAGGATGGAAACTTCTCGCCACAAACGGCGAGTGAATTAAGGCAGGGCAGCAATAAAAAAAAAAGGAAGGAGAGAAGCAGTAAGTCCAGGGGGGGAGAGTAGGCGACGGAGGACGAGTGGGAAAGGTGCCGCCATATGGTCAGGGTTGAGTTCAGACAAATAAAATGTTGCTTTCCCTTCACAATGGTTAACTACACACAAATGAATCACTAATGGAACACTTATTCACAGTGGCGAACCCGCGCACACACAGGCGCACAACCTCACAATGGGAAGACATGTGAATGAAAGTCCAAGACATTCACACAGAAGGAGCAATAAATGTTGACAGAGGTGGGCGGGCAGAGAGGGAGCTGTGGAGGGATGTTTGCGAGGGTCCTGACCAGTGTGAGTGTGTGTGCAGCAGCGTATCGTTGGAACCTCCCCGCTTCCCTTCCACCCGGCTGCTTCACTGTGTGTTTGTGTGCGTGCAGGCCAGTCTTTGTGTCCCTTTGAATGGGGGGTTTGTCCCTCAATCTGTGCCCCTCTACCTCGCCAGATTTCTAATGATTTTCCAATGATGATTTAGGCTTCTCCCTCTCTCTCTTTGTGTGTGTCGTCTGAACCTCTCTCTCAATTCTCTGCCAAGCTTTTCTTCACACTGCTGCCTTTGTGGTTCCTCTCCGACAGCCTCCCTCCACCCAGCGCAGAAATACTGATGACATGTGACGGCGAATAAAATGAGACGGATTAATAAATTATTCCGGACCAATTTGCAAAACTCTCATTTTGTCAAAAATTCTTGTTCTATTGATGATTCAGTATCCGGAATTGAGAGCAGAGCTGTACAAGTCATTTGTTATGGATGTGGAGCTTGATGATGGATGCTTCCGTCACAAATTCCTCCTTGTGAGTCTTGAACTCCGTCGTCTTTGATTCGCGCTATATAAAAGCGTTTCAGAGTTCGGAGTCGATGCTTCATTTCAAAGCATCCACAGGCTCATTCCAAATATTGGTCAAAAAAACCCCACCAAGGACAGAAAGCTCCAAACAACATCTTAGTTGTGAAACCAACATCGTTGCAGTAATCGACTGTTCAATATGTGTTTATCAAGTGGCCTGTAAAACTGGTTCTGTTTGTGTGTTTCCACAAACAAGTACACAAATCAATGGGTAGAAAACAGAAGGTATGGGAAAACTGCAGTGCTAATGGCTCCAGTGTAAAAGTTCCTTTGTTCACTCCAGAAGGTACTTTGTAAGCAGCGCAGTTGGCTTGACCAATTTGGAGGTGAACTAGCTTGTTGCACAGATGGGGATGGTGGTCGGGTGGAATCCTCAGGGAGGGTGGAAGGGGGCACCAAGTCGTCTTCTGTGTCAGTGACACCCACAACTGACTCCACTGCAGAATGGGGCTGATGCTCATCACCCACTTCAGGTAAAGTAAAGGACGGACCCAGGAAAGCACGATCGAAGTGCGACCCAGGGGCCACATGCGGTCCTTTGCCTGTACTTGTTTGGCCCTCGTGAGTCTTGAAGGAGTTTGTTGCCATTTGGATTGAAATCATCAGGGACCACATGATGGCACATGTGCTGCCCCCGTTTGTTATACGCATACGGTTTTTCTATTTCTAAAGATTTACATTTTTTATGCACATGAAGAAAAAATATGGCACAAAACATGCCAAAATCTTGCCCCACCAACAACCTAGAATGCGATTACATGCGACAAAACAAAGAAGAAACAATTGGAAAACACCATGGAAGTCGACAGAATGAAGATGTTTTTTTCTAATGGAAGAATCCCCCCAAAATGACAGTAAGAAATCATTGGACAGCGGTGTCATGGGGCAGTGACCAGAGGTGCATATGCTTGTGTACGGTAATGTTTCCGCAGCTTTATGCTTTCATCTATACAGCCAGTATCTGGAGACACAAACCAGATAACAAGAATGGCTGCAAGGGAGGAAGCTCATCCGTGTGGTGTAGAGACCAACAGAGTGTAAGGAATGACCAGGATGTTATCAGGCGGGATTGATCAGTCTTGAGAAGTGCCACCACTGGTTGAGTGCGGCGGTAAGGAAAGACAAATACGCCACCATAGACACCAGAAACGGACAGTTGGGGTTCAGTAAATGGACTAGACTCAACCAGAAAATGAAGCCTCACAGACACAAACAGTTCATCCATGATCTGGCTTACATTTGTGCGTGAGACGGAATCCGGGAGTAAACTCCCCGCAGGCGGCAGCCGCCTGGAAGCAAGGAATTTTGCAAACACAACAACCCCAGTTAAGAGCCTCTTAATGTGATGAATGAAGGCGCAGCAGTCATTTTTTGACTTCGACAAGTGGGTCAAACTAGTGTCTTTCCCCTCCTGTGGAGCCCAAACGACCACACTGACAGTTAACCAGACAATATTGGCGCGGAAACGCGAGCAGCCCCTGCCAGAGAGCATGTATCAGTCTGAGCAGGAGCCTGAATGTTTCATAGCCAGAGAAACAGGGATATAGATTTGTGTTAATGTTTCATCGGTGTGCGTTTATCAAGGCGTGAAGACTTCCATGTGTGTGTTTGTGTTGTGTGCACTTCTATGACCACTTTAATGTTTGATGACGGTTTGAGGAGCCGCATGGTTGTTTATGCATCAGCGCCTCGTCTCCGGGCTAATTCATGGGGGGCCGACCTGCGGGCTTCAAGGTTGCTGTTCCTGTGAAAGCGTGTTTGGGGGTGAAGGTCCAAGGGAGTCATAAAAGATTCAACCCCTCTGGCAGTATTGTTGTGGCGATAACAAATGTATCCATTTAGCGATCATGCATGACTTATAGCTCCCTTGGCATTGCTGAGACTGTTTGGGTGTTTGTCAGGTTCGCCTAGTCTCACGTGATCTCAGCTTCTGGTGGGGCAGCATGTGGTCTAAACCTCCAGGAATGGAATCGGGCTACATCCGGAGGAAACAAGAGAACAAGACTGACTTATAAGTGACGAGCAAAAACAGACCCTCAGCTATACTTGTTAGCAACGCCGCAAGATCAGTATCTTGTGTTTACTAATGGGAATAATACAAACCTTTCAGTGACTGTATCCCAATATGTGTACTGGAAAGCTGTACTTGTACTTTATTTCCTGTTCCAAGGAGGTAATGGAATTTGCATCATTTGTCTGTCCGAGTGCGAGCAAAATTGAAATTTTGAGGGAACCTCCATTTGGATCAACAAATCTTCAGAAGGTTTCCCCATTCTCAGTGGCGGTGAGCTGCGTCTTATGATATTTCAAATGCTAAAAAATGTTGCATGTCCTGACCGAGTGGGTTGTAGCCGCAGAACTTCTGTGTCAGATTGGGCTTTTTGTCCATGGACCATGTAGCAAGTGGCAAAATTATGTGGGAATTACTGCTCAACTGAGGTATCAGTCAGCCGTTCGGGTTTTGGTGTTTTTGCGTTCAGCACTGAAGCTTTGGTAAAGGAATGCGCCAGTTTGTTTACAGGCCTAGCACATGCATCCCATCGTTTACAGATGTACTTTTCTTGAATGGCGGGAAAAAGATTGAATAGGAAAACATGAAATGAATACTGGGCAATAAAATACTATTCTCTGGTTTGATTTGTAACAGCCTTTTTACATACGCATTGCAACATCTTGACATTTTAGCCACCACATCGTCCGACACAGCAGCTATTGTACGTATTCGTCGCGAAGTGGAGTTTTACAACCAAGCAACAGATGCATGTTGCTGTCCCTTAAATGTATCGTTTTAGAAATTGGAGACGTGTGGCGGCTAAATCAGGCTGGCGCTGACACGGGCTATGACGCTGAAAGGGTCAGACAAACAAGGAATGTGAGGATTAGCCGAGGAATGTCGACTAAGGCCAAACAGTTTTGGAGGGTGTGCGAGGTTTAGAACCTGCGAACGGAGAGGCGGGAAGATTTAGAGGACAGGTGCACAAAGAGAAATTTCTGACATACTTCTTCCTGATTCCTCGCATTTCTCTATCTTCCTCGTGCAGATGAGCAGACACAGATGAGCCCAACACCTAAACACACACACACACACACACACAGGGACCTCCATTATGCAGCAGCCCTCGCCATCCAATTGATCACAGAGATGAATTTCAGAACAAACAGGAAATATTCCACCTCAAAGAGCAGAGAATTTCTGACAGAATGCCTAAACGCGCCGCACTGTCCTCACCGTACACTTCTAAAGCCTTTGTAATGCTGAATGAGTTATAAAGAAGTGTGTGTGTGTGTACATTCAAAGCCGCTGATGACTTCAAACCGCGGGCCTAATCAGCACCCCACTGCCCACCCACACAACCTCTCACTGTATCTCCTTCTGCTCCTCTTCGTTCCCTTCACACTCCCCCTCCCACTCACTTGCTTCTGCATTCCTCCTTCCTGGCCTCCGTTCTACTCTCCGCTCCTCCCCGGAGACACCGGCAGTGGTTAGGGTGTCGGTGGAAGGGAAGGGCGTTGGTAAGGTCCGGCGGGGATTGTGGGCTAGCTCAGCTACAAGGGCAGCTGAGTGCTGAAGTTAGAGGGTAGACGGTGGGCAGGGCTAGCATCCCGCGGGACAGGTGGCGACAAGCCTGCCGGCGACCGCCGTGACGCTGCTGAAATATTAAAGCTAATGGCGACATTTGCCTTCACATGCTCGCGTGCACATGCGTGTGTTTCACATAAGTCGAAGTCTGGCGAACAAAGTGGAACGGAGATGGATAATGCATCACACCGCCGAGGACGTCACGGGGTTCGGGCACTGGAGCCGTGTGTGTCTGAGAGAGGGCAGAGTCGCGAATAGGAAAGAAGGACATGGAAATTAGAGAAAAATGAGAGACAGTTTACACACACACACACAGGAGCGGAGGCTTCAAGCTATCATACACATCGCCTGAAGCACAATACAGCTCATTAGTGGATACATGCTGGAAATGAGTCCCTTTCCATCTCTCATCCGCTCCATCTCTCAAGCAGTTGTCAATGTTATTATTTCCAACCGAATACACACAAGTGCGCACAACATTGTCAGACGGAACGCGCTATAAATACCCACACAGTGGAAAACCGCAACGTGAAGACAAAGTCTGCCACGCCGGAAATGGTGAACTCTGTTGTGCTATATGTGTTTGAGGATGAAAGAGGGACGAACAATTAAAAATACAGCAGTTGTGTGACTTGGAAAACAGCCGCGGCAGCACTTGTTCATGTGAGACGGGAGCGTGTCGAAATCAGTGTTGCTCTGTGCAGCTCGTGGGCATACAGTTAAATTATGGATTTCAACTCTCCGTCTCTGTCATTGCTTCGCACTGACACACACACACACACACTCCGCGGGTGTAGAATCCTATTGCTGCGAGATACAAACAGAGCGCGGCTTTATCACCACGGATGTTAATTAAAATGAGACATTGGAGAAATAAGGTTGATTCTGTAGAAGGAGGTTCTGGAAACACTACTCACAATGAGGCGCGAGCTGTAGTTCTAATCCGAGATGCAATGTATTTGTACCAGAGATTATTCGGCCAACAGGTGCCTTACAAAATGCTATGTGGGGGCTGGATACTTGGTGGGTAGCCATTGACTAACCCCATACTTAGACGTAGACTTTACTGTGGAAGTAAACCAGTACTGAACTGTCGGGCCTCCTGACAAATGGTGTCGGAGGTAGGATGATAAGGCAAAGTCTGTGTGATGTGTAGGACAAACTCAAGGGGGTGTCGTAAGAGTGTCCTTTGATGGGGATGTACGAATGGTATGCATTTGGTGTCTAAACAATGCAGTTGTCAACATGTCTTTGAGACTTTCCTGGCTACTGTACTGCAGTTTTATTTGTAGTCTACAACCAATGCCTCCCCTCCAGGCACTGGATATACCAGTAACACTCCAGGACAAGCTTCCTGGTTCCAAACACGATGCACAGTTTTTGCAATCTGAGGCCTGAATTCTTGAAATATTTGTTCAGTCTCCATTTTAGGTGACTTAAAACTAAGGATGTTTTAACATTGTTACTATGGCACTTGGTGGTGTCCACACAAAGTCAGACTTGGTCTTCCCTCAGGCCTTTTGACCACAAAAGCTGGAATTTACAGCGACTAGAACATTTGGAAGTCAAAAAATGGATTGATTTGAACATGATGGTTTTTGAAAACAATGATGTCATTGGCCCATCTTTGTCATCTTCCACCCAGATACTTCAATGGCAGACTACAAAGGTGCTAATTCAGCAACACCTGCTGAGCTAGCACCAAATATTTGGCTATGCTTTCATGAGGTTCACTCTCAGATGCCTGTCGATTTTCAAGAGTGACTCGTAAAGATCGGTCACACTGACTGTCGGTCCACGCCAATGTCTCTGCTTCTAGTTTTCATTTGGCCCTCCATGTTTGTGTTCTGGCGTGACAGTGCAGGATCTTTCATTGGCATGTGCCATGGCTTTTTTTGTGAGACCCATACAGCATCACATACTGGCCTGGCATGTGTACTACAACATATTTTCAGTAGTTTGTTGGGATGCCGAAAGCCAATTAAAAAATAAAGAGCACTTTTATTTAAGCAGCACTTGAAAAGATGGGATAGGAAAAGATGCATGCACCTCTCAACGTGCTCACTTAGATGGAGACTATTTTTGTTTTGCATACTGATGCATAAACTTTTCAATGGAGAAGTGTTTCCCCTCCGTGTGACGGTCCAAAAGGAAGGTGTGGTGGGTTGATGACCTGTTCAATTTAAGGGAGACACAGATGAGGATTTTCAAAATCCAAGGTGATTTTTTTGGCACCTTATATGGCTCTGCGCTTTACTGCCTGTGTCTACCAAATCTACCAAATGATATGCCACGCCGAACGTCATTCTCAGAGGCAGAAGACAAACAAGAATCCAGTTTGCCGAGCTACTGCCCTGTATTGCGGCGCCTCAGCTGTGCACAGAGCTTATTGAACATTCAAGAGTCGGTGATCATGAAATATTTGTTCAAGCAGTCGCTAGGTTTTTGTATTTCTCTAAATAAAACAGCTGCCTGTGTATCAATGATGCTGAGTCTGTGTGATGGCGCGTCCCAATCACAGCTAAGTAGGCCACTTAGGAGGCTGGCCAACATCCCCGCGAGAGATTGACAAGCCTGGACAGGAAAGGGCAAGACTGAGGCAGGGAAGGAGACGACCCCTCCGAGTTTGTTATCCTCTCAGACACACAGTCAGCGGACTGTCGTGCTGATGTGCTCTGTTCATCACCTCCCGAGTCTCCAAGGTCTTAGACTGGGATTTAGACGTGACTGTTGCTAATGCGTCCTGCCCTCCCAGTGCTTCTCACCTCCCGGTCAGGTTTGGCAGGACACTCTCTGTCATCTCACATAAGGAGCCGGCGGATGGCTGCGCCGCAGACAGGCACACACAAGCGTGTTGCAACACTGATGGAGCTGTTCATTAAAACTCCACATGAGGGGAAAGTTAGTCACACGCGCTCATTTGCATCTTCATAAGCTGCCTTATATTCTAAACGCAGCGCACGCACATGCAGCACACGCCAGCCTGCCGTCAGCCCTCGGGGTAATGCACACAACAGAAACGCACTTACACCTAATTTCCCAAAAACCCACCCAATATGTGCCTGCTGAGATGAAGGATTTTGCAGAATTTGCCTGCCAACGAGGCTCGTGCTGGATTTCATCATTCAAATGTGCTATTCCTGCGCCGGAGGACAGTTTACAGTGGTTAAGTGAGCGCCACCTCTGCTTCACTTGGCAAGAGGGAGACGGTGAAGAATTTCCGCTACAATGAGTCCTGGCTTCACTCTGCCGTTCACTTTGAGGATCCGATGACGGCCATTTTCTCCTTCATATTAGTGGCTTTATTCACATTCTCTTGAGCTCTTGCTTGCTACAGCTGCAACAAGTAATGATAATAAGAATCTCAATATAAAGAGGTTGCTTATTTTTTGTTTTCGCAGCACATTTATAATTTCTCCCACTCAAAATAGAGACGTTTTTAAGGACAGTCCAACAGATTGGATATGTTACAACTGTACCATATGTTCCGACTGTTTCTAAGAGCCATTTATTTTTCAACAACTGTGGCATGAGATCAGTTCCTCTTCTCACTTCCTCCATTCATTATACATAAGAACACCCACTTTGTCATTGCACGCTTCACTCAGTGATTCGATGCATGTAACAAAGAAACCCTCTTGGTGAATGTAGTAAAGTTATAATATTGAATGAGGCACCTTGTTAATCCTGTCAAAAGCTTTCAGTTTATCTCACTTTAATGCTTCTATTTTCTAATATAATCTTTTGTCCTGATCTCATATTACGTCATTCAAGAGGAGTCTCCTTAATATAATGATGTTTGCAGATGATATAGTGATTTTGGCGTAAGAAAAAAAGAAGGTAGAAATGGTGAAAAACAGTTCAAGTATGGTTGGGTTCAAACATCCAGAGCAATGGACAGAGGTGAAGAAGAAAGTGCAGGCAGGGTGGACCAACTCAGATGATCGTGTTTAAAGACAGGAAGGAGAGATAAAGATGCTGAGGAGTAAGGACAGGATCATAAATGGGTATGTGGAATGGACAAAGTTAGGGTGGCCAGATGGTTTGGATATGTCGGGGGGAGAGACAGTGTTGTACGAGGGATGGCCACCAATGAGGTTGATGGATGTGGTGGTTTTGGTTCAGAGTCCTGGTTAAGGTTAGCCATTTGTTTTGGATGGTTAGGTTTAGAGTGTGAGGCTGGGGAAAGGGATATGCCAATGAGAGGTCCCCACAAAGATAAAGAACACTCAGCCATCTTTGACTCACTTGCTTGGTGAGCCACAGTCACCTGACCCAGGACAGTATGATACCTGTGGATGACAACACAGTTACCCACATAAAATGATGATTTAGGTCGGAAACACTCCTTAGGAAGGGAGCAGCACCAGAAGCAGGCTGAAGCTACCTACGTAACTCAGTGCAGTCCACTGCATGATTACAAACTATTCGTGTTTTAAATTTCCTAAAGTGCCACATTGGAAACTGTAACTGTTGTGAGGAGCCATCATCGAAAGAAAGACAACGATGACTACAAAACATGAGGGAAAAATATCCAAAATATATACTTAAGTAACAATGACAAAATTAACCTAAAAAGCATAAATCTAAGTATGGTTATTAAAAGGTGTAAATATGCAACGAAACATAATGAAATATTTTACTTTATACGCAATTAATTTGACCAGACGTTCAAGATAGAAAGGCAATTTATTTCAAGAAAAACACAAAAATTCCCAATGAAAAGAATATAGATTTATATATTTACTGCTGAAGTGGTGGTGGCGGTGACTAAAAGAGAAAGGACAAAAACAGAAAAACATATCAGTTATAGTTTTAGTCTGATGTCAAAAGGGCCACGAAAATACAGGCATTGGGCAACATATGGCCCCCGAGCCGCACTTTGCCCAGGTCTGCGCTAAACAAATCACCTGCAAGGACTTGACTGGTATTTTTGCTATAGGAACCTTAATCTACAGCTGTGTTTTGTTGAGAGAGTTCTGGTGAATAAAAGACACTTTTTTAAAAGGTCATTTGTTCCAGTTTCATGGTCTGCCAGGAGGGAAATAATAGCAATAATGCCAACTGTGATGTGTCCAAGCCTTAATGCTGCTGCAGGTGGAATTGATCCTGGCACCTGACTACTCCGCTGAGCCACAATGCTCCACGCAGAGTTGATATTCCAAAGCCTTGGCAGTGAAATGAATGAACGAGCGGCAGAAGAAGAAAAAGGTAAAAAGTCAATTTTGGATTTGCTCACGCAGCCTGACAAGTCTCTAATGAACGTAGTTGAAAACTTAGCAGCTCCACAGTGGTAAATATTTCCCCGCCGTATTGAGAGGCGACCAGGAATAGATGTAAGACTGTGACGGAGATTGAAGCTCAGGAGTGCGGGATGAGTAAACAGCAATAAGGCGTATAAATAATGCATATTTGTGTTGGTTCTCAGGACGTTTGTGAGGCTTTATCGTCTCATTTTAATTGCTCCATCTGTGGAGCAGACTGCGGAGACGCTGATAACACTTTCTTTGCCTCTTGTAGGAATCTACACCTTTAATGTATCTTCCGCGTGTTCGTTTACTCGTGAGAATGACTACCGAAAACCCACAACTTAAAATCAAAAAGAATTTATTCCCTGACAGAGGAGTCTAATTACCCTAACAGAGCTCTGGGTCCACAACTACGCCTGACTTAGCCTTAGCTCCAGTGGTGTAGAGTGACAAAGACTATCTCTGGCCCTGACCCTTTTATGACACATTTCAGTTCATCTTGGGGTGTAGTCTCCACTTATTGGTCCTGGTCTCTTGGGGTCCCCGTTGCCATGGCGCCACATTCCTGATCTGGTTTCGACACCCCTTGGTTTGGAGCGACGTTGATGAATCCTCTTGTTGTTGCCCATTTCCTGGCCTTTTTTGGGTGGAAAGCTGTAAACAGATAATCCAGTCCCCTCCTCTGATTGGCTTTCTTCTGCTGGTGGACTGGCTGGTCCCATCTCTGCCTGGCTCTGCCTGGGTCCATAATTCATCCTCCTGACCCATCGCTGTGCCAGAGGTTCCTTATCTTCCACATTCCTTCACTTGGGGGAAGGTAGATGTTTGTCCCCACAAACTCAGACTCAGCTCAAGCTGTTTGGGCCAGTTCTGGGTTAGATGTCTCCTGGGTTCCTCAATGGTCCTGGTACCAAATGGTTCCTGCCTTTCATAACTCACTCTTCCATACACGCATCTCTCCCCACTATCCTTATCATACACACCTCTCATACTGGATCAAACTGAGGTTACCTTACCCATTATCACTGCGTCTGTTGGATTCAATCTTTCATTAGACAAAGCATTTATTCAATAGCAGATACTTGATGAATATGATCATAAGTAAAATATCATGATTCCCACAATCCCCCTTTTGATCTCTCCTAAAAGAGATCAACAAAACATCCAAAGTATTATGCAATTTTCTCCCCAGAATCTACCAAAGTAAAAATAAAATAAATGCAGATATACATGGAGATGTAAGCAAATCAAATATAAGAGTAAATGTTTCAAAACATTTCAGACCAAGGATACAGCTTGTCTTCCTCCAGATGTGTCTCCTCATCTCCAGGTTGGGTTCCTTGTCCCCTATTGTTAGCCTGCACAGCCACGACATTACTCCCAAGGAGATCACCAGATCCCCAAAAGTCACCAGCCGTCCTTCACCATCATCTTATGGTCCCCCTTTTTATATTTTCCTGCAAAATATGAAATGAGCAAAGAAAACAAAAACTAGTGACAATACATTTAGCTTGAACCATGACTTCAAAAGATCCAGTCCAAAGTAGTTCGGACCACTTTCTCTGCAACACATGAAGATAAATGGATGAAGCTGGCGGAGGTCCGTCTGGTTCGGCTGCAAAAGTCGCATCGTCCTGCGTACAAAAACATGAAGAAAGTTGCTCCCAGTAGGGCTTATAGCCGGCTGGTGGGTCCACTTCCGGCTGGAGCAACACCGAGGCTGGACCAGGCATCAGACGACCAGTCAGGAGTTCAAAAAGTGTGAACCCTGTCCGGCGGTTAATGGACTGTCTGATTGCCAAAAGAACAATAGGCAGGGCTTGTAACCAATTCAGCCCTGTTTGTGCACATGTCTTGGCCAAATGCTATTTCAGCATACAATTCCTTTGTTCAACGTGAGCTTGAAATTAGGGATGATGTGCAAAACCAAATTTATAAATCAATCCCAGGAACTACACAGCTTTTCCATTAATTTTGCTGTAAAATGCATGCGATCTGTGATGTGATGTGATAATTCCTGAAAACCCATGGGTAGAAATATAATGGTTAACCAGCGCTTTGATGGCAACAAATCCTCTTTCGCACATGGATACACCTCAAGCCATCCTGAAAAAGTATCCACCATCACCAACATATACCTCTTTATCTACACCGGTGTGATCATGTCTGTGTAGTCCATGACCACCACTTCACCCGGAGTCCTCCCTGACTCCGTCTACTGCATCATCCTCTTCATCGTTGAACCAATGCTAAAACTCTGACAAATCATCAAGAAGGACCACTCTTCTTGGTCCCTTCCCTGGGTTGAACCACAGCCTCCCGATCAGCGTTCCATCACGCCCCAGTGGCACTCCAGTCTTGCTTCTCACTGTCCAGCGCATTCGCCTGTAGCTGCTGAATAACTTGTAAAGTGATTTCTGGTAACAAGTCCTCAACTTGCTTACCTCATTGAGGAGAAACCTGACAGCTTGCAGCCTCCTTGCTGCTGCATCTGCCGCCTGGTTACCCCTGGCAACCTACGTGTTCACCTTCATGTGTCCTGGGCATTTAACCACCACCACCGCGCAGGGTTGACAGCCTCGTGTCCAACCTATGAATGAGATCCCCATATGCAACTGGATCCCCAGTCGCTGTTACAAAACCACTGCGTCTCCAAAATGCCAAATCAACAACTCACAACATACACAGAATCCAAATATCCTCACCTTTCTTTTGGTTGAGTACACGGTTTACAACATCATCAGATACTAACACATCTGAGCACAATCATCCTGGTAGCCTCCAAACAAATACCAGAACGATTCTGTCTCAATGTACAGATCGTCGAGATACTATACCAAGAGAGCACCTGTAGGTAATGAAACAGTGGAGAGCATGTCACACAAATATTGGCTGAAAATCACACGGCTCAATTCCCACCCTTGTGGGACTCATGTGATACATGAACGCAAAGAACTTTCTACATTCTGGAGCTAATAAGATACAGAAAAACGCATTTGGCAAATCGCTCACTGTAAACCACTGAAGTTTTGGACTTAACACATTCAAACATCTGTGCGGGTCAGACACTGGAACGCAGGATGTTAATGTTACCTTATTAGTTTCTCTGAGGTCATGTGCCATACGATAATTAACGCAGTCTGCTTTCTTTACCGGTAAAATAAGTGTGTTCCACGCCGATGAGAAAACCTCCAGCACTCCTGACTCCCATCATCCATCCAGAGTGTTGGCGATCCCCTCAGACGCCTCCTGTTTACGTGAATATTGTGGAACATTAACAAACGTGCCAGGTGTGATTTCAAACGTTACCGGTTCACAATCGACACAGTGGCCCACGTCCGCCGGTCTTTATGACCACAGCGAATCAGGCAGGGTGTCCAACATCTCTGCTGATAATTCATGATCAGAGCGCTCTCGTCCGTGAAACCTAGTTAGTGTGGCCAGAACATCTCAATCTCCTGTTTTATCCTGGATACAAAAAGCATTTAGCAAAGGTGAAAACGGCACGTTTGGTACTTGCCCACTCTGTCAGTCTTCTGCTGCCTCACACTGCTTCACCATGGGTCCCAGCTCTCTGAGCACATGCCCGTGAGCTGGTTCAAGAAAGATGTGTGGATTAGATTTTTCGGACATCATGAACCACTCACCTTGTGACCATGTCAGTTTGGTAGCTACAGCTACTCCCTGTTTCCCTACATAAATGCAGGTACTTGAGAGTTGCCATTCTTCCCCCTTTAACTGATCCAAATGCTTCTTGGTAGATCAAATCTTGATTTTGGCCATAAAACAGAGTGAGGTGGAGGGGGTCAATCGGAGGTCTTAATGAGGCCACTGAATCGTTCCAGGGCTTCCACAGCAGGAAGGTCGAGTACACACCACCTTCCCCTTCTTGCTCTTGAGTCATTGAGGCTGCAGTTCATCTGAGTCCCATCAGCATCATATGATTTCCAAAGTGTCTCTTTGGTGGGATTCAAAGGCTTGATGATGGACAGTGTGGTTCCAGTGTCCATTAACATGTTGACAGTCTGTCTCTCCACTTTGACAGAGGCTGAACTCTGCTGCTGCGGTAGATAATGTTGTTGATTCCAGGGCGCTGGTCCTCGACCACCTCGACCTCTGGGGGCTCCCCCTCCCCTAGGTCCGGGTCTGGCGCCTCTCATTGCCACTCCTCCAAAACTTTGTTGTAACACAGGAGGGTGTGAACAGTCTCTCACCCAGTGGGTTGGATCTCCGCAGCGATGACACACTTGAGGTTGTTGCTGGTAGGCGGGTTGAGTGATGCTTCCCCTACCGCCTCCAGGGTCACCCCTCCCACGATCCATGGCTCTGCCTCTCGATTGACCGGTTCCCTGAACCATCCACATCTGTTTCTCCCCTTTAGCTTTATCCCTTTTTGTTTATCGGTCGTGGCGTCACGGCGGGCTTGTGCAAGTTGCAGCTTCAAAAGCTGATCCTGCATGCCCTTGACCGCTTTTTCAGATTCAGCGTGACGATCTCTGCTGCATCATTTCTGGACGGACGTGCACCAGTTTTATTGGTCCACAGAATCAGGCACTTGTCATAGTGAGAGCTGGGGTCCGTGGCTGGCGTGTGGCCTGGCAGAGTCGGAACTGTCGGGGCACTCTAGGGAACAAATCTCTGATCACTGTAAAAAATAAGAAGCAAAACCTCCAAAAGGAGAAGTTAACTCTACAGAATCAAGTCCAGTCATATGAAGAATTTGGTCAGATTGTTATACTGAACTGCAACATGCACGGGTGATTCTCACCACATCGCCAACTGCAAGTAAAATGCTGTCCATATGTGTCTTATATGCTCCAATCCACTCCTCACCACCTGCAGTCAAACTTGGCAATTTATTAGTTACCAGGGTCAGATCTTGCATCTCCCACTCATGATACTGCAATACTCCCTGATTGTTGATCATCATTGGATAGTTGGATAGCTCGTCTGCGCGCTCCTGTCTGTGACCTGTTGTGGACTCCGTCATGGGGGGTGGGGCTGCTTCCTCCCCTAACACTGAAGCCACTACCATCATATCAAAAACAGCATTCTGGTCTCCTCATTCTCTTCTATCAGCTTCCTCAGCTCCCTCTTTTTCAACCATGTAGCTGGTTTCACCTCATCTTTCAACTTCTTTCCTTTATCCTCAACTCTTCTTTCCTTCTGCTGCAAATTCTCAGATAAATGTTTCATAGTACATTTCTGCCTCAGAAATTCCTTCTCCTTTCGTAACACCACCCACTCTTTATTTAATCTATTTCTATGTTTTTCTTTTCTCTCCTTATCCACCCCAGCCAAAACTTGTATCTCTATCTCCGCATACAAGTCATCCATCTTTTTCTGACTCTCGTTATTATACTTATTACATCCATGTAAAATACACACATCCGACCACACATCTTCCCCTGACTTACTAAGCAACGAATTCATCTCTTCTCTTACCAATTTACCTTTTCCTCGCTCTCTCTCTCCCCCTTTTTTTTTTTTTTTTTTTTTTTTTAAATCTCAAAATAAGTTCCTGACCTCACTATCACAGACCATCAAACTCAAAATAAAAGACAAATAAAAAACTCTATTTACTGGGCATCAGACCCAGATAAAACTCTATTGTCTTGATATCCGATCAAGCATAAAACTCTCTCCTGGTATCCGACCAGGCATAAAACTCTGTCTTGATATCCGATCAAGTATAAACTCTATTCTCCTGGTATCCGACCAGGCATAAAACTCTGTCTTGATATCCGATCAAGTATAAAACTCTCTCCTGGTATCCGACCAGGCATAAAACTCTACGCTGTTTCAGGGGGTCCCAAAAATCCCCTATGTGTACAGCAACATTGCAAAATGAGATCGCGTCCGATCTCAAGCCAGTCTACGGCGGGACAGAACCGAGTCCAGTTCCAAACTGACTCGCGTTCATGCAAAATGAACCAAAGCCCGCTCTATGGCTGCTTTGCATTCATATGCAAAATGAACCAAACCCCGCTTTTTCGCTGATTTGCATTCACAAATAAAAAATGAACCAAACCCCGCTTTTTCGCTGATTTGCATTCACAAATAAAAAATGAACCAAACCCCGCTTTTTCGCTGATTTGCATTCACAAATAAAAAATGAACCAAACCCCGCTCTCTGGCTGATTTGCATTCACAAATAAAAAATGAACCAAACCCCGCTCTCTGGCTGATTTGCATTCACAAATAAAAAATGAACCAAACCCCGCTCTCTTGGCTGATTTGCATTCACAAATAAAAAATGAACCAAACCCCGCTCTCTGGCTGATTTGCGTTCACAAATAAAAAATGAACCAAACCCCGCTCTCTGGCTGATTTGCATTCACAAATAAAAAATGAACCAAACCCCGCTCTCTGGCTGATTTGCATTCACAAATAAAAAATGAACCAAACCCCGCTCTCTGGCTGATTTGCGTTCACAAATAAAAAATGAACCAAACCCCGCTCTCTGGCTGATTTGCATTCACAAATAAAAAATGAACCAAACCCCGCTCTCTGGCTGATTTGCGTTCACAAATAAAAAATGAACCAAACCCCGCTCTCTGGCTGATTTGCGTTCACAAATAAAAAATGAACCAAACCCCGCTCTCTGGCTGATTTGCATTCACAAATAAAAAATGAACCAAACCCCGCTCTCTGGCTGATTTGCGTTCACAAATAAAAAGAACCAAACTCCACACACTTGTCTTTAACCAAAATGACTATGGACCAAACACTGTCTTCCAACCAGTCTCCAAAATAGTTCTTATCCAATATGCAGAATTCGTGATATCTCAAACAGGTTTCTGCTCACCTTTAGTCCGGTGCACCGTGGAGACCAATCGTCCAACAGAAATCAAGTCCGACTCCTCTGTCCTGTTATCCAGCCACCTCACGATCACGTCGGGGTTCACCAAATTGTAGGAATCTACACCTTTAATGTATCTTCCGCGTGTTCGTTTACTCGTGAGAATGACTACCGAAAACCCACAACTTAAAATCAAAAAGAATTTATTCCCTGACAGAGGAGTCTAATTACCCTAACAGAGCTCTGGGTCCACAACTACGCCTGACTTAGCCTTAGCTCCAGTGGTGTAGAGTGACAAAGACTATCTCTGGCCCTGACCCTTTTATGACACATTTCAGTTCATCTTGGGGTGTAGTCTCCACTTATTGGTCCTGGTCTCTTGGGGTCCCCGTTGCCATGGCGCCACATTCCTGATCTGGTTTCGACACCCCTTGGTTTGGAGCGACGTTGATGAATCCTCTTGTTGTTGCCCATTTCCTGGCCTTTTTTGGGTGGAAAGCTGTAAACAGATAATCCAGTCCCCTCCTCTGATTGGCTTTCTTCTGCTGGTGGACTGGCTGGTCCCATCTCTGCCTGGCTCTGCCTGGGTCCATAATTCATCCTCCTGACCCATCGCTGTGCCAGAGGTTCCTTATCTTCCACATTCCTTCACTTGGGGGAAGGTAGATGTTTGTCCCCACAAACTCAGACTCAGCTCAAGCTGTTTGGGCCAGTTCTGGGTTAGATGTCTCCTGGGTTCCTCAATGGTCCTGGTACCAAATGGTTCCTGCCTTTCATAACTCACTCTTCCATACACGCATCTCTCCCCACTATCCTTATCATACACACCTCTCATACTGGATCAAACTGAGGTTACCTTACCCATTATCACTGCGTCTGTTGGATTCAATCTTTCATTAGACAAAGCATTTATTCAATAGCAGATACTTGATGAATATGATCATAAGTAAAATATCATGATTCCCACACTCTTTAGCCATTGTGTTTTTTTAATGCATTAATAAAGCTGATATAAAGATTGTGAAAACACAAGACTGTTGGTCAGATGTATCCCTGAAGAAAACGCTCATCTAAATGAAAGGGTCCAGTTTGAGAGGGTGAAGGCAGAATTTGAAAAAAGCTTGATAAGTCTTACTTTAATTCACGTCGGCAAAGTCAAATAAATATGTTTTATCATTAACGCTTTCCGAAGATGCTCAATATAGAGTCACAGTGAAGTCAGATCATTTGAATGGCTTTTCTGCTGTTACATTTGAGCGTTGCTCCGATGAATCGCACGACAAAAACACAAGATTTCATGGCATTTCTAATGGAAAGGAGAAGTCCACCCTGGCCGTGCTGCTCCACATTCGTCTGTCTAGTTAGGGTTGGATGGTCCTGGGCAGACTGGTGCTGCCTGCAGGGGGCCGCGGCTCCAACAAAACTCCTGCTGCTCGGAACCATTCTGCACCGTTTAGCGAGGAAGACTCTCTGATGGCTTTTGTTAGTGTGGACTAATGGTAGAATGGCTCTGCACGACGCCTCTTTGAAGCGTTTGATGTGCCTCATTAACAGTTTAAATTTACACCTGCCTCTTGCATTCCTGTGGGACCCCCCCCTCTCCTACCCCACAGCCAATGAGTGGGAATGTTTGTTCGGGGTAAAGCGCCTCCAATGTCTCGGTGAAGCTGCAGCATATTGATTCTTCACATTTTTGTGCCACACAGTCAACCATCTTTGATAGGGGAAGTCCCTTCGTATGAGGTGCAGCTGGTTGCTGTTACTGAAAAGTGTACTCGAGTATAAAAAGTATTAAGCATATGCCTCTGATTTACTTTTTTTTTTTTTTTTACCGAAGTCTATGAAGGCATTCGCAGAAATAGCACAACATATAAGTGTAGCTGACAGGTGTTGTGTTTCATATCCCTCAGAATTTGTTTCCCCCCTCAAGTATTGAAAGAAATGTAAAAGTACTACATGTTTGCAGTGACTGTAAGACTTCATTTCAAGTCTGAGTGGGAAAAAATGACAATATCACTTAGCATCACGCAATGGGGGAACACATCCTGACTGTAAAAGCACTTGTCTATCTATGTTTGGAAAAGTCAAACTGTTTCATATATACTATGATTATTAGTCTTAGATATCGTGTTCGAGTCAAAGAAAACCCAACACTTCACTGACACACACAAGAGGGAGGTGGGGTGGAACATATTCTGACAACAGTGACCTGACAGCATTTGCATCAGCTCTAAACAGGATAAAACATGGCATGAAATTTGACTATTTGACTGTGTGGAAACCTTTGAAACAGAAGATGGCACGTATGAAATAAATAAATAAGTGTGTGTCCTGTTTTACATTGAATTCCATCAATATATACTGTATATACATATACATTAGGGTGGGATTTGGTGGGTGGGAATAATCTACTTAACTAGAGAATTTGTGATTAATTCATCTCAATTAATCGCAGTTTAATGGTATAAGATTATGATGACTCCTAAGAATATATTATGATGGAGCCATACATACATTTAAACAACAAAATATTGTTTATTTTGCATCAGTTTGACAGTAGCACAATAAATCACGATGGTGGCTATATTCAAGTTTTTATATCACCTTATTTAAACTAAAGCTCTTTTAATGTCTTGAAAATATTTGAATAAGAATTTCAAGTCCACTCAGAGTAGTGGAAACTCTGGCCATTTTGTAGTGAAAAACCTTCCTGAACAAAAGCAAACAGATGCTTTTGTTTGCTTCATCTGTTTGCTTTTGTTCAGGGATTCCTCCATGTTTGTTGTTGTTGTTATCATCCTAGCTGCCACGTGTCTTGTGCATCAGAGTGATCGGTGGACCAGGAACTCCTGCACTTACAAAGGTTCCCTGTTGTCTGGAGAGCAAACTGTTAAGTAAAGTAAATTCAAACATAAAATAAAACGGTGAATCATATATTTTTAAAAGGTTTTCTTCTTCTTCTCATAGTGTGTGTCAGTGAAATATGATTATTATTTAGATTTTTTTAACAAGAAAAAAAGTACATACAGTGTTTTCTTATTATTTTAAATGAAAAAATGCTGGCTCGGAATAAAGAACTTGGAACGTCACTCACCAGCGAGTCATTAATCCGAATGTTAATCCTTGTCTTCATTTGACTGACCTCGTAGACATCAGAGAAGACGGATATTAATTAGACTTGATGAATGTGGACGTCCAGAATTGGAGACAAAGAACAAACAAGTTAAATATTCACGCCGAAGGGGGGAAAGCCTGGCTGCGGCTCGGTGCTGGGAACTGTGGCCCCGGTTAATAAATGCAAACATTTGTTCCTGATGGCTCACTTAACCTCTTAATTTATGTATGACCACCGCGTCTCTATTCAGGGGAGAGCCATCGCTCAGCCGGGCCTCACAGAAAAACTCTGCGTGGCCTCTGAGCCTCTTTCATCTGGGCTGTAATCCCTGTGCAGCCAGGACTGGCGCTCAAACGCCCGGAATTGTCTCCGGTATTGACAAGTCGGTTCCGGTGTATTAGTGATTTTCCGCTGCTCCGGCGGAGGTTGGGACATCTGCAGGGGGTCAGGGGGGTGAGGGCGGCCCTGGAGCTGGCTCCATCTGCCCAACAAACACCCGGCTCTCCTGCTAAACACCTCTAATAGCCTGTCCGACTTGTGCGTCATCCGTGGTAATGAGCGAGAGCGTGACTCTCGGGGAAAAGCCGCCAATAAAGGGAGAATGATGGAGAATAATGACACGGTGCAAATGTTGACCATTAGTCCCGAGCTGCACGCTCCTCTTCCTGCTATCAAAAGGCAGAATCTGGGACACCAGGCATGAAACGGCAGCTCTGAGATGCTTTCCTGATCCTCTCATCTGCTTTTGGGAGGACAACTTCGTGACGTGTCCTCAAACCCACTGGATTTGCCTTTTAAATATTCACTGATCGCGGCATCAGAAATTAACTACACTTAAAAAATAAATGTCGGGAGAAAGATGAACTGATCCTTGTTAAGTTCTTGTCTCGCTGTGGTTCATCCATCCTTTCTATTATGTTATAGCCGACTCTCTATTCATTCACCATCCAGCATCACCATCGATCCATCCGTCCATCCATCTACCATTTATTCATCCATCCATTAAACAACTTGCCATTTTTTCACCCTTCCATCCATCCATGAACCCATCCATCAGTTTAGTCACCCATCCATCATCAATCCATCCATCCAGTAAATTACTTGGCATTTTTTCTCGCATCATTTCATCCATCCATCCATTAAATGTCCATTCATCCATCAGTTCATTCACCCACCCGTCATCAATCCATCCATACATTAAACAACTTGGCATTTTTTCACCTTTCCATCCATCTATGGATCCATCCATCAGTTTATTCACCCATCCATCCATCCATTAAATTACGTGCCATTTTTTCACCCGTCTGTTCATCCATCCATCCATCCATCCATCCATCCATCCATCCATCCATCCATCCATCCATCCATCCATCCATCCATCCATTCATCCATCCATCCATCTTTTTACTGGTCAATCCTGCAAACAATTCAACAGCCACAGTCCTCATCCATCTTTGCAGCATTTCTATTCCCATGTCCGCTCACACATTCATCCAAATCTGATGCCATAACAATGGCAAACAACAATGCCATAATAAATGCATAAATGCAACAAAGACAGGACTCTCCCTTCATTCTAAAAGAGGCGGGTGATTCTGTTTCAACATCAAGATCATCTGCAACATCAAGATGCAGCGTGAGTCGGAGCAACCTCGTGTCCCCGTGATGCCTAAATCCAATATTGACTCTGCTCTCGCGCCCGCTTTGGTCCAAATCCTCCGGAAATATTTGGATTCTTGAACATTTAAGTGTAAGATCTTTACTTGTGCCAGAATTTCCTGAGTGGGATTCCAGTGTTTATGGAGGGTGAAGGAGCCTTTGGGGACGGATAAAAAGTAATAATATAGTCGATCAGATGGACTGTTCTGAATGAGACTCACTATTTTAAGAAATACTTTCTATTCTGGCCATGAAGACATGATGTGGTTATTAATTCACACAAGAATTCTGCAATATTTTGACATAGCAAATAGCTTCATTGTAGCTTAAAACGCTAATCGCGATTAGCATTAGTGTGCTGTAAACATTCTACATATTATGAACATGAAGACAGTAAGCACTGAAATTTGTAATGACAAGTAAAGGCAAGCATAAAGTATGTCATTTTATAATAGTTTTCTGTGTTTTTCTTTCAATAAAACTTGGCATATTAGCATGGTCAGCAACAACAGGTGTCAACATTGTTTAGATTTGGCATTATTTAAAGATAAATTGAGAGCTAATCTTGTGATTTGTTATTTAGCAATGGAACAATTTATAGTCACCGACCTGAGAGCAACAGCCCTGCAGTCAAAACTAGCATAGCTTAGCTACCGGACACATCTAAACTGGGCACCTTTGCACAAATACACTGGGACCATTTTTTGTTTAAGGTTCAGGAAAAAACAAAAATCTGCATCTTTACAGGGGGAAACTATCAATGTTTTGGAATAACCGTCAGAAAGAGAGTCAACGACAAAGAGTTTCAGACTGTCTCAGTTTGCACTGTTTGGTTTTTGGAGGATAGCTGGACCTTTTACAGCTCAACGTGTTCATAAAGAAACAGATGACCAACCATTTGGGGTATTTTGAGAAGACTGTGATTTAAAGTGAACACCTGTATCCTCTTCTGACTTGTGGACATTCAGCTAGAACAGACGATGAAGTGCTCTGACCACATCAGGCACCTTGGGATTTGGCTTTATTTGGTGTTAAAAGGGTGCGAATATTGGATTTCAACTGGTTAATGGGGGATTGTTTTTCTGTATTTCTTCCCAACATGTTTTGCAGAAATCTGTTTGGAATTCAATTAAAAACAGGACACACACTGTTTTAAAAACCAATAACGGTGGAAACCAATTCACGACGGCGCCGCTGAAATAAATTACACTTGGGTAAGTCAGCGTGAAACACGGACGTTAATTTGATTTCATCTTGCGATTCAGACATTACTCATTGATTGATTTTTACCACCTACGCCGCCTTAAATTGCCCAATTTAGGAGCCATAAATGAGGTAAAATAAAGTCCTCAAACATCAATATCTAGTCCGAGGTTGATGGGTTCATCTGCGTTTAAGGACGAGTGGAATAATAACACGCTCCGGTTAATTGTGGTTGCGTGAGGACCGTCCGTCCCGGCCGGGCCACACCCACCTGACAGGGACAAAAAGAACGTTGCTCTGGCGGAACGAAGCGCGTTTGGCGCACTCATTGCGCTTGCTAGCCCCACTGAGACCCTGAATATAGAACAGCTATTCTATCTAATGAGGCAGAACTTCATGGCTGCCTCTATAAAACTCTGTCAACCTTCTGTTCTCTGGCAACAAAGAGGGAATTTTGAAAAGTTTCGCAGCCTCTTTCTCTCAGTGTCACATGAACTGTTAAGATGAATCAAGCGCAGTCTCTTTCCTCTCGGTGACGCTACACAAGAGCAGCAAACAAAGATGAGTATAAGGAGAAATAGGGCGCTTAGTCGGGAGGAGCGATCAAGAATAACGCCTCCGCAGGGAGGGCTTTGATGACACGGGTTGTAGTTTTATGAAATAGCCTACATTTGGCTTTGTGTCGAGGGTCTGTGAGGAATTCTAAGTGGGAATGTTTTCCTCTTTTTGTTTTTTTACATTCCGATCTATGAAAATACTTCCTCGGCCCGATGCTAATTTGACTGCTTCTGGTTAACTGGGGGAGAAGATAACTGCCTGCTGCGCGTGTTTGTCTGCCTGCGAGGACTTCTCTGTTTACATGACTTGTTTTGAACTTTTAACTCCTAAAATTACAGACCTGCATTCATTTCCATAAAGACGAGCATCCGCAGGGTTATTAGCGAGCGCTTCCTCCAATGAGGAAACGTCACGTTTGTTAACTGGTGAAAAATGAACACAGTTGACAGTGACAATATTGGATTTTGCTGCCAATGAAGATGTCATTTTCATGTATCCTGTAATAACTGACATGAGCATGGCTGGCTGGGAATAGATCCTTAATGTAGTTTGGGTTTCTACAGTCACAACATATTTTTTTGATATGTGAAGTAATGGCCTCCCACCACTAGATTGCAGGGTGTTTCCCTTCAGTGTTTTACCCTCAATCTACCACAAAATTGTAACTTGTTTCTCTGGTATACTGTTCATATCAACTTTTCATAGCAACATTTAAACAACACGAATGAGTTGATTCACTGTTTATAACATAGTCATTAGCATGATGGTGCTACTTCTGCTGCTGTTAGACCTGAGTTTACTCACAAAACTGATGCAGTCAGATGGATCTGTGCTTTTTTTTTTCAGCCAGAAGGTTTGAGACGGTTACGTTTCATCTAATTTTTCTGTCAAGCTATCAATTTGGTTTTTATCAGTTTTAGCAGCGTCCATACTCTTTCAGTCCTGCTGGTTTCACTCAACCATGCTTATTTTACATCCACAATTATTTTTGTGTCAGTCAATAAACATTCTCTTTCTGTCATTACAGTGCAAGTACTTAGTAGTGTAAGAATAAAACTCATCAACTCAACATTTCTCGGGAATCGAAAATCAGAAACTACGATTGTTGAAAACCTGTTGGATAACGTGAGAATGAAAAATAAGATGCTATATAATGTATTTAAATCCATTATTTTGCCCCCTAAAAGCCTAGTATCTAAGTATTTTTGACAAGGACTCATCATTTCAAAAGAATATTCTTCATTATTTTACACATTTTCCACAAAGATCCACAGGATTAATAAGCTAATGCTAATGCTCTTTGTTTCCTATAAACATATACAACTCATTTTTGGCTTCATCTTGGTCAACATGGTGATGAAAATGAACACAAATGACACTTCCTTGAATGACTAAGCAACAGCAAGAAGAGGTTTGATTTGGCGCAGTACATTTCTGGGGAAATGTTTCTTGGCAGATTTCGGCACAACACATGTCGAACATATGTCAAACTTCTTAGCTTCTGAAGTTGTCAACGCTAGCACAAGTGTATGATCGGCATAGTGCCACCAGTAGGAGGTCGGTCAGTGAAAATAAAGACCACGTAGTTTTATTCATGAAGAGTTTATCACTCTCAACAATCTTTCACATGACCAGCATGCATGCTGCAACTCGCTTTTCTTCTCTTGTTGGCGAAGACATTTGTTGAGACAACACTATTCAGGACGACAGTGGTCTGACCAGGTGACCGAGCGCTCGGGTGAGAAGCTACTCCTCCAGCCTGAGAGAGGATTTCTAGTACAAACCCTCGGTGAGAACACGTCGCTCAGTTATCCAGGAAAAACTTCAGGATTCCAGCGACCAAGAAAATGGACTGCGGTTATCGGCATATTTATGATCATCACCAAGTTAGAAGAAAAACCTGATCGTAGAAGATTCCGGGTCAGTGGCTCATTAGCAGCGCTAGCACGTTCCGCTCCGCACAATATGCAAAGTCTTTCCTCGACAATCGCGAGGACACAGATCAGAGGAAGACACATCGGCTTTCAACCACAGACATTTCAACTCCTAACCAGCCGGCAGTCTCCAGCGGTTGACTTCAGTCGCCTGTCATCCTCGACAGAGAGCGACTGATCCGCATTTTTGTCCTTTTGTCGTATGCTTTACTTTAGTGAGCAGACTGTCTTTGCCGCTTCACCTCGGTGTGGCCTGCATGAACAATTGCGGCTCGCCTACTGAAATATTGATCAGCTCTATTGAGAGCTGCGAGATTTATTAGCGGGTTTCTGCGCTGTTGGGCATTTTTGGAGCGTGTGGAGTTATTCGTTGTGTACAGTTGTATGTGTTGTGTTTACTCCCCAGAGGAAGCCATCCTCCTTCAAGGCAGGGAGGCACAGAGAGGACACGGCCATCACAGTCAGCCTGATGCTTGTGTGAGAAAGCCTGTGAGGTATCAGTGTGCTCTCATATTTCACCTTGTTTTATATGATGCACGTGCCGCATCTTTGAAAGAGAATTATATAGTGCTGTTTATGGAGGGTGACTCCATAAACTCAGCAGCTTTTACACTCAGCCAGAGAGTGAAAGCCTGCTGGACTCGTGTTACCTGCTCCATCCTCTCCAGTCAGGTTATTACAGCCCTGCTGCACGCTCCAAATAGCACCGTGGAAGCACGGAAAAGAAATGAAAAAAGATAAAAAACACTGTGAAAGGTAAGACGGAGGAGTAGTGGGGAAGGCAGATAAGAGCAAGTGGGAGTTCTGTTGCACATCAGATAGGTGAAGAATCATCTCGCCTCATGTCTACAGTGACTAACAGACTCTATAAAGTAGGTTACTGGGTTATTGTTTAACATTAGACACTAATAAGATTGGAGATGGTTTTATCCTCACGTGCAATAAAGATGCCTTCAGTAAAGTTTATCTCTGAAGATTAAATGTGCCATTAAAAATAACATTTTATAAGCTCACACCGCAGTAATGGTTCCACTGCAGGCAGCGGAAAGGATTTTATGGAAATGTTTAATGGAGTGCTGGCAGATATTACCGTTCGCAGCACTTTCTTTTTCGTGTTTCATGATAGTAATTGGAGGGGCTTCGTGCAACAATGTGGCACATGTTTTGAGGGTTTTTTTTTTAAGGCGTTACAGCGCCTCCACGTGTTGCTAGGGACACCCTGGAAAGGCTGCCATGCCTCAATATTTTCCAAGCCTGGCATAGGTAATTTGTTTTCATCACCGATGACTATTTCAATTGCAAGTATGAGTCAGTTATTTCTTCAGTTTCTTCCATCCTCTCATTTCCTCATGTTGAATTATTAAATTAAACTGTATTTTTTCTCCCTCCAAATAGATAAATAAAAATGATTTTATAGAATATTTACCCATGTTTTTGTTACCAACATATTCACCACTTTAAAGTATCTTTCAATATGTAAAGAAATGTATCATTTTTTAAATATGTAATGTCATGGGATAATAGCACTTTTTCAATAATGTTTTAAGCTAAAAATTAAGTTCAATTTATGACTCTGTAGCTCACAGTATTTAACTTGGCACCACAGAAAGCTGAATTGTGTAAATAAGTGGTGACATAATTGAAGACTTTGAACATGAAGGATGAATTTCCTCGACAGACTCTTGACTTGAGCGACACAACAGGCAACCATCAGACTCAATAAAGATTAGAGTAAGGAGAGGTCGGACCGCAGAACACCATCAAGCTGTTGAGAAAGATCCTGTACACTGTATTGTTATTATCACGCCCAAGAGAAGGAGCTTTTAAAACATCCCACCCAGAAAAGCTCCTTTCATTAATGAGCCCTTCCTTAGGTATGTACAGAGAAGTGTTTTGGCACTTGTTTATTCCTCTGGAGACGTACAGGAGGCTCACCGCTTTGGGGAAAACTCAGCCTGCGCATGAAGATGCAGCTGTTATTTGTGTTTTTGAGGGTGAACAATTCATGCTAAAGAGCATTTTAATTAGGAGGATAAAAGTCGGTAAATGGAAGTTCAGCCCAGAAGAAACGCTGGAGCACATGAGAGAAGATTTACGAAGGATGCACTATCAATACAAGTACATAAATGTTTCAGAAATACTACAAGATCTTGTCTTAAAAACCCTAAAATGAAATGTTCAACAGCAAATAAGTGAAGTTACAGGGTCTTTCATTTCTGATCCAGTGGGTCATTACGCAGATGGGTCTGGTTCACAGGGATGCTGCGGTCCTCCTCTTCATTTCGCCTCCTCTGATATATACATATACACCCTTTATATAAGCGTTTAATGCAGCCCTTTATTAAGAGGATTCTCTTTCGATGTGCCACCAAATCATTTTTCTTTTATCTGTGACTGTCTTTTATACAGTTTGACGTGCAGCAGCTGCCGTTTGGCGGCGATGCCTCAGTACTTCTGTGAGTTAATAATGGAAAGATCTGAAGGCTTGACCCGAAACATGGTGTTTAAATGTTAAACAAAGCTGCGTTCGCTCATCAGCGGTGAAATATTGAAGAGAGTCAAGAGCTGAAAACTCCAGATGCTCTGTCTGAGTTGACACTCGTGTTCTGTTCACTTTCATGACGGCTGTAATAAAAAAAAACTTGTAGCATCTGTTACTACAGCGAGAGGATGGAGATATAATCTGTTCGCCGTCTTTTAATATTACAACAGCTTTGGATTTGATACATTCACTGGCATCAGACACAATGAGACTGAATCCCTGAGTGTGAGTGCAACTGATGCAGCTGAATTGTCCAGTTCCTCCATAACAGTACCTCTCGAACCTAAAGCGCATTGTATTATTCAACATACATTTCAGTTTTACGACTCTTGTGTCATGAGGCCGTATGAATCTAAGGCACAAACCACCCACTGAACGTGGCGGTGTGGGAGTCGCAGAAGACGGCGCTGTCCTCTACTGCAGGGGTTCTTAACCTTTTGGATTTAAGGGCCCACCTTTCCCAGAACAAATGGCCCCGGGGCCCATCCAATAATAAAATATAATAAAACTGTGTCTAAATATCCTAAAATAAAAATAATATATTTTATTTAAACTCCAAAGACAATAACAAAAGTGTAAACGAAAGTATCGGCATAAAATACATTTTCTAAACTGCTACAACAGGTGCTTTCATGAACAGTTTTTACTGTTGGCGGGGGGCGACATCGCTTTCTTTTACATATTTTTCTTTTCAAGAACTTCTCCATAGTTGTTAACTGTCACATATTTGCAGCTGTCAAGTCAATTCAGTGACACACTACTGCCACCATATGTGGCTAATGTATTAAAGTGAGCATCTCAAGGCCGTCACGACCCAAATATGTACAACAAAACAAACTTTTAGCAGCCCTCTCGAAGGCGGCCCTATGGTTAAGAATGACTACTCTACTGTACATTTTTAACCGACTGCCTGCTACATTCTTTTCAATGCCAGTAGCGCACATGGTTTTCCAATGCATTGTGGGTCGCGGTCACTATGCTGGCGGTCAACAGACTTTGTTTACATTCACCGTCAAATGGAGTGCTACAAGAACAGAATATATCAGTTTAAAAAAAAGGTCGATGGCTGGAGGTGGTCAGCTCTGCCTTGGTGATGCTTCTTATAAAACAGCACAACACTTGCTTGGATGGAATTTTTGATTAAAACATTCCAATAACTCAAAACAGATATCCTGTGTGTGAAGAGAGATGATCTGCCTCGGTTTGTTGCCTTGACCTACACATGCTAACTCGGGTGCCTCGACTGAGCGACACTGGTGAAGCAGCAAAACACATGATTTGAATCTTGTATGAATTATCAAAGCCTGAAACAACAACTAACTCCACCTGAATCTCTGAAGAGTGAAGAGAGATGTGCTTCTTTGATGTTAGCACTACTTGTGAGCAACACGCATGCTTTGTTTCAGATCTTATTCAATGAAATTTTCCAGTCTAAAATGCAGTGAACACACCAACATGTGTCGAGTGAATGGGTCGAGGTGACGTTTGGGTGCCTTTCGGCTGCTGTCCAGGCTTTTCAGCGCAGCTTTGTCACTTCTGGGACCCTGAGTCCTTGGCTCCTCCACCACTTTGGAAACAACAAAGATCACAAACCAGTGTGGTAGTAAATAACGCAGCATGTTTACAGACAAACTTATACTAAGGAGCAGAACAGAGAGCTGCCAATGGTGTTGTGTTATTCATTGGACTTATGAGCCCATAATGCATTGCAGTTTTTCTAGTCTGACCTAACACTTTGAGACCGGTAATTGTTTTAATGCTCAAAATTATGACTTTGCAATCTATATATATATATATATATATATATATATATATATATATATATATATATATATATATATATATATATATATATGGTACAGTATAATCTGACTTCAAATAAAACTGGAATCCTGTCGTATGTTCAGGATCCACTGCATTTAATTGGTACTTCCTTTAGTACATTTTGAAAGCGAGATGCTGAACATCATCAACATACTCCCAGCTTTAAACTCAAATTGATCTTGGGCCACATAAGATAAAGGACCGGGTTTGGCCCACGGGCTATGAGTTGGACACACCCTCAAACTCATCATCATCTAAGACACTCTTTACACTTGCAAGGGAAATATTTTTTGGGCATAAATATTTATTTTTCATTTAAATTAATGCACATTTCTGTCTTTTTGCTATACAAAACCTTGAAACGTCTCTTTAAGTCTGAACTATTTGAATGATGTATTTCGATTTTAGGATCTCTGGACATTGAAAATAAGACTTTCAGACCGACACAAATCCTCGCATCGGGTTGCTGGTTGTTGCGCACACGCTCACACACGACCGGAGACATAACTTCACATGAGTAATATGCAGACGTCTGCCACCCTCCACCCCCTCCACCCTGCTTCTCTTAACTCATCCAGTCCCATCTGTTCATCCACGGCACAATCTGGCGTCCTGCGCCATCAGGTGCGCACACAAGGACGCGCCAAAGCGCACGCGTTGATTTCACGATTTAAGCCGAGATTCCAGGTAGAAAGCTCTGAATTTTGAGCTTAAACAGGTCGTTGGGGGGTCGCGCGTCTGACCTGTCCTGCCGCATGCCACTGTTGGAAACTCCGCCACACAAAAGACACCGCGATTCAAAGCGGTGAAAGGAGCGAGGAGGCGGATATTCCGCGAGGGGATGGGCTCTGATGCTTTAAATCATCATTGGAAAGTCATTAGAAAGCTGGCGGGGCCGGGCGGAGACGGCCGCACAGATTGCGCGCTCCCGAGCACAATACTGGTAATGAAGTGGAAGAGAAGAGGGAGTTTCCCGGCACAGATTTCTTTACACTAGAACTCCACTGGCCCTAAACTTTCCCCACAATCTGTGAGAGTGGTGTAAAAAAGCGGTATTCATGAGGTGTTAACCGTTTTGTGTGTGTGGGGAGGAATGTAATGGGCAGATGGGCAGGAGGTGATGGATGGGAGCAGAAGTTAACCAAGAGAAAGACAAGAGCATGAATGTTTAATGGGACTGGAAGTTTTCAGTATGGTGGTGATCTGGCGCCCATCGCCGCCCGCTGCTTTCACCCCAATAATGGAGTGACTCGAGGTTCACACACAGCACATTGATGCGGATGGTTACAGCTGCTCCATGCAACTGTATCTTATCATGAGTGGTTTTTTTTCGTAACACCTGCACTTCAAAAGAAACTCAAAGTTGGAAAACAAGATGCCGACGAAAGCTATTCTCACGAAGCAACATGCACGTTGTGTTTGCAACTAGAATTTTTTTTCTTCCTGTTATGGTCCGGGGAAGCCATTTAGGGAGGTCCAAGCTCACTGCTTGGTGAACTCCACTAGCAGGATTGAACTCCAGACGTAGAAGTTCTGGTATTTTTAAGTGCTCACATTTGTAATGCTACCAAGTCCATTTCTATAATTCAACATAAAGGTCCACTGCTGCTTGACATCAAGCTCATTCGCTCTGCTAGAACATGTATCGGTTTTATTTTAATGTCTCCTTCTATTGATACCTGACAAAAAAATTTTATTCATCAGATTTAGTGACTTATTTGGGTTGTGACCCAAGTTAAAGCTTGAAATTTCTGTTCTTTCCGGGGAATGGACTGTGTTAATCCGCCTTTTTTCACTTGTCATAGTTCACAGTTTATTCAGGAATATTTTGAGTTTCATCTGTCACATATACAAGTAACATCCGACTTACGACCGGGAACGCTTCCGACCATCCAGTTGTAAGTCTGGTCGTAAGTCGAATGCCATTCAAAATAGCTGACGCGAGGGTTATAGGTGCTACTGTAGTGGTAGATGGCTGTGTGAGAGTGAGATGCTGGGACACTGTGCTGCCGTAACTGTTGGGGGCTGCAGTGCCAGACATTGAATAAAAAAAAAAAAATCTGCAGGCCGTGGTCGTAAGTACGGGTGGATGTAAGTCGAGCAGGTCGTAGATCGGATGTTACTTGTACTGTAAACACAGCACATTTCAGCAGTGGCGTAATTCCACGCGGAGACATGTTTGTAGGGCGAGATTTTATCTTCTGATTCTCCCAAACTGTGAAGGGGATCACTTGAAGTATATTAGCAGTTTGCATGCGGAGAAGCTACCAACATAAAATTGACTGAAGCTCATGGATCGCTGGTTGGATCTGCACTTTCTGATCCATTGGATTGGATCTGTCCTATTGAGAGAAAGGAGAAGTCTTGAGAGATCTAGTTGAGGTCACTGAGGAGTCTCCTTCTCCGAGGAAACCAAACCTACAACACACTAGAGGAATTTGTTACTAGCTTCAACTGCCATATGTGTCTGAAGTGAAGGCAGTCTTGGTCTCTTTACCATGGCTGCTGCCCCCGTGATCTGACCTTGGCTAAGCAAGAGAAAATAGCGTGTTTCCTTCACAAAAAAAAAAATAAAAAATGTTGTGGTCCTAAATTGTCAACAGACAGTCTGCCTGTCATTTTCAAACAATCCTGTAGGGGCAGTGTCAAAAACTAGGTGACTGAAAAAATACTCATGTCATGAAACAAGAGATGTTGTTGAATGATATGTGTAATTTTAATGGCTAAATTGTGTGTTATGGCAGGCAGCGTGGAGTTTCGGGCCACAAATGGCCCCCAGGCCAGACTTTGGGTCCACCTATATAAACCCTGACATATTGAAGAACTCATGCAAGACTCGCCCTAACAGACCCTTGAGCAAAGCGTCTAAACACTGGACTTGACTTGACTAAACTGCGCGCCACTTGGTCATGAAGCCCGTTTCCATCAAGTGTTCCGCAACAATTGCGGCTTGAGCGCGCGCATCTGTCCCGACTGAACTGTTGCTCTCTCCTGCTGATGGCTTCTTTCAATCCTCACCGTGGCCCTCAATAGTGAAGAGGACATCCCTGGGCCCCGGAGTGGCTCCTCTCGCTGGAGGGGCGATAATTGGATAATTAGTGCCGGGAACCAATTAGGACTGATGGCACGCGAGTTAAGCAAAGGTTAGCGGCAAGTGTGGGGGGAGGGAGGGGGTGGTGCTGAGGGGGGACTTCAGCTATTGATCGATGATCTGAAAAAGCCCCCGCCGCCGCTGACACACACGTACATCATCGCTTTCTCACAGCCCCGCTCCTCTCTCCGCACTTTCTCCTTCCAGCGCTTATCTGCCCAACAAAGGGAACCAAATCGCCCATTTCCATCTGAAAGAGATAAGCCTCCCAACAAGAGGCACGGATCGGACGACCCGCTTCAGACCCCTAAAACCCGGCCACCACTAGAGCAAATGGGAGTACAATAGCGGAGAAAAGAAGAGGGGGGGAGGGAGGGGTGCGGGAGCTCTAAAGATATATTTATATATGTTAAAGAAAATGCTAATACAAGCCGTGAAGAATGGAGGGATTGAGGAGACCCCCCCTTTAATTCCGTCATTGTTGAACTCGCGTGCAGACGGCCGAGGTGACACGGCGATGTCACGTGACGGAATCATGCGGGAGATGACAGATCTCGGTGTGTGTGCTCGTGTCTGTGCGCGTGAGGAGTTGTGTTGCCTCGGACGACTCGCGTAACGGGACACTCGTTTGAAATAAGGAAACACAAATGGGTAGAAGTTCTTATCACATCTGGACTGTGCCAGGAGCTTTCATCTGAGAATAGAGGCGCAAGTCAATGAAGGGAAAACTACAGGTAAAAACAGCAGTGGCCAAAGCACTAGTCGTACGAACAGTTGTAGTAGAGAAGGAAAAATACATTCTGCTGCCAGTAACAAGGAATGTTTTGGTACAAAATCTCAATAGGAACTTTGCTATTAGGAAACAGGAGTGTAGTTTTACACCAAAGAAGCCACAAAGTTCACTAGTGGTAAAGGTAGAGACATTTAAAAAATCATTAGTACTTGTATTCAAGATCATTTTCAGTGCAAGTCCTATAGACAAAGAAGCATCAGATGCAGTTATCAGAAGAGAATACTTGCAGTGGAGGAGTTAACAGTAGACATAGATTGAAGAAACAGTTGTAGTAGAGAAGGAAAAATAAATTCTGCTACTACCAGTAACAAGGAATGACACTGTAGGTAGGATGAAATATTTTGAAACAAAATCTGCACCAAAACTTTACTATTAGGAAACCGGAGTGTAGTTTTACACAAAAGAAGGCACAAAGTTCAGTAGAGGTAAAGGTAGAGACATTTAAAAAAAATCATTAGTACTTGTATTCATGATGATTTTCAGTCCAAGTCCTATAGTTAAAGAAGCATCAGATGCAGTTATTGGAAGGGAGTACTTGCAGTGCAGGAGTTAACAGTAGAAATAGATTGAAGAAACAGTTGCAAGAACTGGGACTTTGTTTGTTTGGTTTCCCTTCCATTATAATAAATCACTGCAAAGAAAAGATCAATCTTGTATAAACTTTCTTTGCCAGGGTTCACCAACTCCATGTGATGTATATCCAAAACAGCCATGAGGACACAAAGTAAATGAGTTGAAAAATAATAATTCAGGTTATAAAGCATTGCAGTAGGATTAATCACAATGAATTAATTTAAAATTTGCCACATTATTTCCTGCCCTTAGTTCTAAGTGAGTCGCTGCACTTCACTCTGTAATACCTTGATAATTACTAGTTACTAGTCACTGTCCTTCAGGGACCTGAAGACATACTTCTTCACTCCTCCATTTATACATTTGCTGAGGTGACTGTGCCGAACTCTGCAGGCTGCTGCTGGAGATATTGTCCATTCAGGTGTGACTCTCTGTGGCAGATGGGTTCTTTATAGAACATGCCAAGTGATATTAGCTTCTAGCACAGACAAGTGTTGATCCTGGCCCGGTGAGGGTGTGAGGACGGGGGTGGGGGGGCCGAGGAGAAGAATAAGGAAAATCTCTTAAAGAGCCGTGACGGGGCTCCCTAAATGTATTTTAATAGCGGGGACCCTCATGCGCAGGACAATTCATCTCCCATCCAGTTGCGCTGAAAGGAGTGGTGCTCGTGAGTGGGGTGGTGAGAGGAGACGGGGTGGACGGGACAAAGGCTGCATGTGGCTTAGACTCATTATGCTGCAGTTAGACGGGGTTGTGCGCCGGCAGCGGGGGGCTCGGGTCCCCACAGACCGTCTCAGGGGCCACAATACGGCCAAAGAGAGACCCTGCCACTTCTTTATCCCGCCACTACTAACGAGGCCTTCATAAGTCTTTGATACAACCTCGCTATAGAATTCCTGATGAGCCCCCTCTCGCGTTTGCAGACAAATCCCATTTGCAACGCGCGCTTGAAAGGCTGTGAGTGCGTGTGACGTTTTCACCTGCTCTGTTCTGTCAGCCGAGCGCATGTTCCGACGCGCCGTTACACCGGCTTCAGTCCGCGCTCTGACGCAGCAGACATGAGGGATCAAGTCCGCGTGAATGGCTGTGCGCGAGCTCAGATATGATCGCATCACTCAACTATTACTGGATTACAGCGCTGGAGGAGATGAATACTAAAATACAGCCTGATAAAAGACACCAGGACTCGAGTGGCGGTCTTTCTTATCACATATTAAAGCCGCGTAAAAGCGTATTCTTCAGTTACCCAGCAGCAAAATCAATGTTAGGATGGTGCGCTCGAGTTCACAAGATGATGTCATCATGTGACGCGATGGGTGCTATCTTGATCACGTGTCATCGTTACAGTGATGGCGCATGAAAAAAAATGCTGACTAAGGAGATCTAGAGTTCTCATTTTATCATGATATTATGCTCCTAAAATCGCATTGCATTCAATTGCATCAAATATTATTGGCTTTGAATGGCGTGTTTCTCAGTTATGGATGCTACTTTTCTGTAGAAATGGACATGCATTATAGCCCACGGCCCCCACATGTCCAGAGCCGACCTGCTCATACAACAGCTACAATAGCGAGAAGTCTTTGATACGTTTCAAACACTTACAGTCTTGAATTAATGAGCACCAGTCACACGCCAAACACTGCACCCACATCTACATAAATGAGTGCACGGTGCGTTAACAACCTGCAAATGTACAGGATTAAGTCGAATAGATTCCTATTATAAAGCTGGAATGTATTAATGAGGTCTTTTAAATAGAGCAGGGGAAAGTGTTGCCACCAGTTACATCACGTTATTTTGAATATCTGCTATTATAGCGGGTGTTTCGCTGCCTCAGCATTAAGTTCTTTCTAAGGAACCTGATCTGGAGCGGATCAAACGCAGCGCAGAGGTGGGAGGAACAGCGCGCATCATGTGAGATTATACTGTCTGCGTGAGGAGGCTGGAGGTCACTGGGACACCGCACACTTTTCCACTGGGTCACGCGTGTGGGGAGCCGGCAGAACTGTGTTTAAGCATAAATCTGCTCACTCCAAAAGTGCGCCCACGGGTGATCACATTTGAACATCTTTGCTTTGTCCTCTAGCTTCAGGGACACTGCGCATCGCCGCGTCCCCCAATGTGTCGTTGCGCAGCCTCGCTTTATTGCCCGGAGAACATAAACAAGCAACAAAAAAACTATGGCTCTATTAAATCAAGGCGCGCGTTTAGTCCACATATTGGATGCCAAGTTTCACCGCACAGTCCAGGAATCTCTAAACAGGGTTTAGAGGTCTTTCAGAGAACCCCCCCACACCCGCCCCTTCAAAGCCCGGATTGGTCACAGTGCGGCTCATTTGCATGGCTCCTCATATAAACGCTCCTGCAGACACTGCAGCTCTTGCGCTGACAAGCAGCTCAGAGAGGAGCGCGTCAGAGCGCACACATGGATGTTTCAACACAGACAGAGCAAGAGTGAAATTCTACCCAAGGTTGGTGTTTATTAAGAGCTGAAGTTAGTAAGAATACTCAGAGTGAAAGGTGAAGATGGGCGGACGCGTGTGGACGGGACTGGTGTCGTGCGTCTTGGTGCTGGCGGCGCTCACTCATGCAAAAACGGTCAAGTACCAGACCTTCGAGGAGGACGCACCGGGGACAGTGATCGGAAACTTGGCCAAGGACATTTCATCCACTTCCTTCTCCTCCTCCTCGGCGAGCTCGCGGAACAGTTTCCGGATGATGAAACAGTTCAACTCCTCTTTCATCCGTCTGCGGGAGAGTGACGGCCAGCTGAGCATCGGGGAGCGGATCGACAGGGAGCGCATCTGCAAACACACCCTGCAGTGTCTCATCGCTTTTGACGTGGTCAGCTTCTCCAAAGAGCAGTTCAAACTCATCCACGTCGAGGTGGAGGTGAAGGACATCAACGACAACTCGCCAGAGTTCCCCCGCAAAGAGTCGAGCCTGGAGATCTCGGAGAACACCGCGGTGGGCACCAGGATCCCGCTGGACTTTGCCGTGGACGACGACGTGGGGGTCAACTACATCCAGAGCTACCAGATCTCCGTCAACAGCCACTTCACCATTGACGTGCTCAGCAGGGCTGACGGGGTTAAATATGCGGAGCTGGTGCTGATGAAGGAGCTGGACCGAGAGACGCAGGCGTCTTACGCACTGGAGCTGGTCGCCATGGATGGGGGGAACCCGTCCCGGACCGGAACCACGCGCATCAACGTCAAGGTGAAAGACTACAACGACAACAGCCCGGTGTTTGACAGGAACAGCTTCTCCGTGGACCTGCCGGAGGACGCACCTGTCGGCACCTTGCTGCTCGACCTGAACGCCGAGGACCCGGATGAGGGTCTGAACGGTGAGGTGATCTACGGGTTCGGCCACCAGGTGCCCAATGAGATACGCCAACTCTTCCGAGTGGACAGGAAAACCGGCCGCCTCACTTTAGAAAGCCAGATTGACTTTGAAACTAAAAACACCTACGAGTTTGACGTCCAGGCCACCGACCTGGGTCCGAACCCGAGTCCCGCCATCTGCAAAGTGGTGGTCCAGGTGCAGGACGTGAATGATAACGCGCCTCAGATCTCCATCACTCCCATGACGTCCATCACAGCGGGGATCGCCTACATCACGGAGGCAGCAGCGCGGGAGAGCTTCGTGGCGCTGGTCAGCACCTCGGACAGAGACTCGGGGGCGAACGGCCAGGTCCACTGCACCCTGTACGGCCACGACCACTTCCGGCTGCAGCAGGCGTACGAAGACAGCTTCATGATCGTCAGCACCAGCCTCCTGGACCGGGAGAAGATCCCTGAATACAATCTGACGGTGGTGGCGGAGGACCTGGGCTCGCCGCCCTTCAGAACCATCACGCAGTACACGATCCGACTCACCGACGAGAACGACAACGCGCCGGTGTTCAGCAAGCCGCTCTATGAAGTGGCGGTGGTGGAGAACAACGCCCCGGGGGCCTACATCACGACCGTGGTGGCCCGGGACATGGACATGGGCGCGAACGGGAAGGTCACCTATAAACTGGCGGACACCTACTTCATGGGCTCCCCGATTTCCACCTTCGTCTCCCTGGACCCCGCCAGCGGGTCACTTTACGCGCTCAGAAGTTTCAACTATGAGGTGATGAAGCAGCTGGAGCTTCGGATCACAGCCAGTGACGGCGGCTCCCCTCCTCTGTCCGGCAGCGCCAGCGTCTACGTCAGGGTGGTGGATCAGAACGACAACACCCCCTCCATCATCCACCCGCCGCTCAATAACGGTTCCGCTGAAGTCCTGCTGCCCCGGGACGCGCCCAGCGGCTACGTCATCACCAGAGTGGAGGCGCGGGACGCGGATGAGGGCGTGAACTCGGAGCTGACCTTCGCCCTGGCGACCGGGGAGCCCTCGGTGTTCTCGGTGAACAGAGCCACGGGGGAGATCTACCTGAACCAGGTGCTCAGTCACGAGGTGGACGAGACTCTGAGCGTGACCGTGACGGTGAGCGACGGCGGGAGACCCGCGCTCACGACCACCGCCACTCTCCACTTCCTCATCATCGCCGGCGCGCCGCCGAGCGACAGGACCGTGTACCAGCCGGGGCTCGGGGGCGAGGCGCATGCGCAGTGGGACCTGTCAGTGGTGATCATCGTGGTGCTGGCGGGGAGCTGCACCCTCCTGCTGCTCGCCATCATCCTCATCGCCACCACCTGCAACCGCCGGAAGCGCGACAAGAGCGGAGACGACAGCGACTCCTACGGGGAGAAGGGAACCCTGGAGCGGGGAAGGGCGCACCACGTGGCGGACAACCCGCTCCTGCCTCTTCACGCAGCCGGAGGAGAGGCGGGATTCGAGGGCCACTCCTACAGCAGCCAGCCGGGCGGCTTCAACCCCGCTCACCCGGGAGGCAGCGACATGTGCTCGGCCTCGGAGGACGGCAGCGAGGTCCCCTGCGTATACGACTCCGACAGCAACAACAAGTCCCGTGGGAACAAGCACGAGGTGAGACTTAGTGAGACACTATGATCTGAGGGGTTCGACTGTTTCCATTTGATCTAACAAGCTGTGCTCTCCTCATTCAGGGTTACTCCACTCTTCCCGGCTATGGAAACGGCAAGGAGGCAGTGAGGCCCATCACCATCTGGAAGGGGAACTCCTACACCACCATCTCCGCCCGGGACCCCGCCTTCAGTGGCAAAGACAGTGGCAAGGGGGACAGTGACTTCAATGACAGCGACAGCGATGTGAGCGGAGACACAGGCTTGAAGAAAGACGGGGCTCTGCTGGTTCCCCCCATGGCTGCCCAGAATGGTAAGAAGACTGAAAACATGCTTGGGCACCCCCTGACCCTAACCCGAGGGCCCATTTATGGATTAGCATAAGTGAAATCCTAGCTAGCTGGGGTGTGAAGGGGATGGCAAACGCCAAGACCAATGTATTTAGCCTTTTTTTTTTTAAAAGAAGATCCTCTGCAGCGAGTCTAATCCTGTTTTCCTCTTCCTCCGCAGCTCTCTGGGCTTGCACCAGTGAATGTAAGATCCTGGGCCACTCTGACAGATGCTGGAGCCCCACAGCAGTCCGAGCCAACGCCGCCCCCTCACCAGCACCGACACTTTCCTCCTTCAGCAGCCACTCCAAGACGGGCTCCCTGCCTCGGAACCCCGACCGCAGGGACTACCAAGCTCACATCCCAAAGACAGTGGGCCTGCAGAGCGTTTACGAGAAGGTCCTGCACAGAGAGTACGACTACGTCATGGTCAGCCCCCCCAGACCTGTCCGGGTGCAGGAGATCAGTGACATCAGCATCCCTGTTTTCACCCCCAGCCCCACACGCTGCCCCCCAAATGACGTCTGAAGCAAGACGCCGCACACTTTTGGACTCTTAAAAAATGTAAAATAAACTGCTAATTTATCTTTGATGGACAATGAAAAAGAATCTACAGTTTTTTAATAATATTATTTGTGTATTTTTTTGTTATTGTAAAAGTCCTTTCAATCACTTTGTTGGACATAAATTGTACCATATGCAAGTTTTGTACATAGAGAGATTTTATTTTTATATATATAAAAAAAAATGTAATAACTAAGGAAAGATGTGTAAATGATTAATGTAATTATTGCTCTCTAAGCATGCTTCTATTTAAGAAAAGATCAGTTTGAGGTTGGTGGAACACGCAGTGGTTTTAAACGCAATAACGAAGAATTGTACAGATTTTTCTATCATCACTGTGTCAACTGAAAAATAAACTTTGAAATATCCTCACAGCGGTGGCTCTCATTTTTCTTCGTGGAGAATGTTGGTCTCCAACAGGAATATCAATCGGTCCATTGACTCACACGAGCCAACAGGTGGCGGTGTGTTTGCAGCAGCTATTCAGTCTGTCCTTGCCGTTCACATGAGAAGGTCGAAGAACCTTTTTCCGGACTTGTCTGGTAGAATGCCAAGAGAAAAATCATGGAATTACTCAGCCACCTCTGAAGTAGAGAAACATCGCTTTAAAAGTTTCAGTGAGCAATTCTTTCACTAAAGCAGGGTTGGCTTGAATCCCTCGCAAACCTGAATGGACCATTTTGAGAGTGGGAGGAAACCAGAGTGTACAATGGATCAGACAAATAAAATAATCACGGATTATTATGAAGCAGACGCCAAAGTATAGGAATAAATACGCACACATAACTGTAATACTGGGACCGTCATTGACATTACTTCTGCTCACTTCAGTCTTTGTGACTGAAATCACTGGGTTTGATGGGGTTACAGCCAGGGGGCGTTTCCAAGATCCCCTGGAGGAGCTGGCAAGCTAAAGACATTGATTTTTAAAAGGGTATATTCATTTTAAGAAAAGCTCTGCATAAATTATATAAGCGCATTGACGACAATCAAATGGAGAAACTTTGTTTGTACGACAAAAAAATGGCTCGGTCCCAGGAACCTGGTCTTCTTCCTCAATGTTCTCTTCCAAACTACAGGTGGGCAGCGCTAGGAAAAGAAAGTTCACACTTAATACATGATAAGGAGAGGGAGAAACATATGAATATATTTCATACACATATTATTCTACCAGTAGGAGACCACATCTATGTCCATACATAACGTTATTGTGACATATAGCTGTAAGCATGTCTGCTGTTTAGCTAACAACATACAGTAAACTATCTGATGCTCACTGGGACAGTACTGGTTTATTTCTTCAGTAACAGAAACACATTAAAACAGGTTTTCTTTTTCCTTTCTTGGAGTGATACTCACACTTCAACTTCATTGAGGCAGAGATAAGGAACTGGCGACCTGTAACAGCTCTTTAGAGGCCCATGCTGTAAGTTTTCATTGAGTTTTTGTCACAGATACGAAGGGATGTCAGCTGTTGATGTGCCCCGCTTTATCATCACCATCTTGTGACGCCTCCCGGTGGCAGCCATAGAATACGCAAGGTGTCTGGAGGCAACATGTCTCTATAGAGAGATGACCCGATAAAACGATCAGGTGCTTTTGAGCAACATTGAATTCGATTTTCAGCTGAACAGCTCTTGCAAACACATGAAATGACTTGCCCGACTGGATATGGCCCCCGCACCTTAGGTTTGACACGTATGGTTTAGCTCAGGAGTCTGGTTCTCTTGAGGTTTCTGACAAAAAATAGAGGCCACAGTGGCAAAATCTTTATTCTCTTTGAATCTTTCTTAAATCCACGCACCACTGTGTATACAGCATCTTCTGAGGCACTGCGGTGACATGACAGTTTTACGAAGAACTAGATCTGCTATCACCATCTGGTACTCAGCTGCAAGAGTCTGACTGAGACTCATGATCAAGCAGATTACAGCAGACGGGTGGATGACTTTCCCCTCAATATTTACTCACAGGAACTGCACACAGACAACTCAAAACACTCCAGTGTTTGTGGAAAAAGTCTGGTCCCACCTCTCACAGGTGATCGGTGGAATAACGTGAGAACGCTGGAGGGTCAATCCTCCTCCCCCCCTCGCAGTGACGGAGGAAGGTAAAGAGGGGAAGAGAAGCGGAGAGCTGCTGGAGTAGGTTACCTCGGGTGTTTGGCTCCAGACATGGACGGGAACTCAGAGAAAGTACCGATCGCCTCAGCGGGTCCAGAAGACCTGCAACACTTCATGCCTCCGGTGAGCTGCTCCACGTCACTCTTCAATGAATCACACGTCAATTCGTTCGCGAATCTACTTTGTGTTGTGGATCTCGTGTGTCGACATTCGAGGTTTACATCATAACTTTTCATACTTTCTTGTCCTTGTGACGAAGGCGTACTCCGCCGTGTCGGTGAAGCCCGCCGCCACCAGCCGCCTGCTGAAGGCCGGTGTCGCGGTGCTGATCGCCGGAGCGCTGCTGCTGCTGCTGGGCGCCGCCGGAGCGTTCTACTTCTGGAACAACAACGAAAAACACGTACGGTGACACGACTCATGCTTAACCTCTTTCTTTGCAGTGGAAAGTTGTTTTTAATCATCTTCAAAGTAATTGCAAAAGCCGAAAACTTATTTTTTTTGTATTAAAATCCACCGCAAGTTTAAAGTAAAACACGAAATACATTTATTTAAAATGCTTAAAAGTAGTATTTTTTTATTTAGTGTTTAAAGTTATGTCTCAGCTTTGTGCTCACAAAAGAAATGTAATTATTGCTTAGTGTTATAAACATCTTTATCTTTATAAACATTACTTTAGGATACATTTATAGCTTGTATGAACATTGCATTCATGTTGTAAGCGTTAAAAAAAAACTTGTTTAATGGTGAGCAAAACAATTCAATCGTGTCTAAGTTGTTGCAAAACATTTGACACCCGAAATAAACTCAGAATACTACACATCTATTCAGGAATTCTGATTCAATTAATACGTGTTATTTAAGACTTCCTCTTAAAATCAGACTCACAGCTAAGCTCAGGTATTTTCCAGGATTGGTTTCTCCAGCAAAGGCAAACATTGACATGTAAGTCAAACAGTCCTGAAGTCTGAATGGAGGCCTTGTGTCCCTGTGGTGGACCCTGGCTGGTGGGTGTGGGGCGAGGAGAGGGGCCTCCACGGTCCGGCAGATGCTCCGGGTGCAAGAGGTGAAGGAGCCGTAAGATAGTCTTCTAATTGAAGAGCCAGTGCGACAGTAGACCTGCTGAAAATGTGTAGAAATGATAGACTTAGACTTAGACTTGACTTTATTGAGCCCTTTGGGATGACTCCCTCCAGGAAATTGACATATCCAGCAGCAATAGAGGCAACAATAATGTTGAATTCTCATTCATAAAATCTAAATGACTATCAAACAAAATCGCAACTTAAACCAGCATGTTAGCATTAATGTGCTACCAAAATGCATGTCAAACTCAAGATCCAAGGGCCAAATATAAAAAAAAAAAAGTGCAGGTAAAAGTGAATCCAATGACAGGTGGGAGTTGAAATTCACATATGTGTCTGTTGTTATGAGGACCAGTTGCTGGTGAAGGAGTACAACTGCTGTATCTTAAAGCTACTCTAAAAGCAGCATCAGAAAATGTAAACAATGGGTTGTTTAGACCATGACTTGTATTTAACATTTACCATTTTGACCCTTTGAGTTCGACACCCCTGCCTTCTAAAACAGCAGCAGAAAATGTATGAACGTGGTTTAGACCGTGCCTTGTGTTTAACATTTTGACCCCTTGAGTTCGACACCCCTGCCTTCTAAAACAGCAGCAGAGCAACATACATGTTTTGTGTTTGAGAGATGAATATGGAAATTGATGTAATTATTCTAAAGGATTTTGCATTGAAGACAGTTTTGAGACACCATGTTCCACCAAACTACAACACCCTGTTGAAAACTCTTCAGAGCCACTCAGATATCATTCTGGTGCTGTGGGGTTTTCTGCAGAAGTAGATCTAAATAAGTAGATACAGTGAGCACAGACCTCCAAGAACAAGGAGACGACTGGTCTTTTTTGTTTCGCCACCAGACCACAAATCCTTCAAGGACCTCCTGGATCTGGAACGCCATTAAAATGTAACCATCTTTTAGAAATGTTCAGTCAAATATGATGCTAGTGATAACCATTCACACTTTAACACTATACCTTTTTTCTTAAACATAAGCATGTGTTGGTAATGAAAAAAGTTTTTTACTGCAGTAGAACATGGCCAATTTTCAGCAGCGGCAGAAGCTGTTCGTGGTTTGATTTTAGCCATCGCAAGGTCCTTCAATAGAGTAATTGGTTTCACCTTTGGCTCATTCTCACTTCAAGAACTCTAGAAAGACAACAGAACACGTCCTCTTCAGATGCGAAAGGTACAGTCGGAGAGGTGGAGAGGCACCAAGCTAAATACACACCTTTGCCACCTCTGCCAACAGCTCGCTGTTGCCATGGCGCTCGGACAAAGCCTCGTGCTATAAACCCAGGCTCTTATTAAAACATTTCTTCACCTTTGTTCGCTAATATATTCATCTTTATAGATTAATTTTACATTAACATCTCACTGGCTTGATTAAAGGTGAGCACAACTTTTGGAAAAAATGACTGGGAATGAGAAACAGGACAGATGAAGGACGGCTAAATGGAACTGCCATTGGGTTCAGGGGTGAAAGGCTCATAAGAAAATCATTATTGCCGATGTAAACAGTGTGTGTCATTGAAGGTTTTGGCCGTGGACTTGATCCCGCCTGAACTGAAGACTGGTGCAGTCATGTGATAGAGCTGAGCCAAAAAGCAACACTGTCTGTTTACCAGTTGAACTAAAGTATGTTCCTCTTATGAGCTTTGGAGTGAGAATCTTAGTCATTCCAACTCTCACCTGTCATCACAAAAAGACCTAGATTGCGTATACATGCGGATGAAAGGAGCTTTCTTCGCAGGGTGGCTGTCGTTGCATCGTGGCGTGGAAAACAGGTTGAAAGGAGTCAGTTGAGGTGGTCTGGGCATCTCATGAGGATGCCCCCTTGATGCTTTCCTTTTGGAGCTGATTCAGGTACGGCCAGCTGAGAGGAGACCAAGAGGTCGACCCAGGACCAGGTGAAGGGACTAATACTTCTCCACTGCTCTGAGAGCATTTCGTGATCCCACAGTCGGAGCTGGTGGATGTTGCCTGGGAGAAGGGAGTTTGGTGTGACCTTTTGAAGCGACGCGGCACCAGCTAAGTGGTTGAGGATGGATGGCTGGATAGATGAAAAATAGGTTGAATACATGTCAAACTGAGCACTCACACCAAAGCCGGGGTGTCATTCCACCGCCACCATAATGCGTTGGCCAAAATAGGATTGAGTTCTATTTTTCGACTCCCTCAAGTTAAGAGTATCGGTCATGCAGGAAATCGGTTGTAATAAATGACTTTTCTGGGGAAGTTGGTGTCGGCAATGAGCTTGCAGCGTGGCACTTCCGAAGACAGAAACTGTCTCGGGTTGCGAGACAGTGTTTGGTGAAAGTCTTCCGTCAAAAGAGTGTGAGGCGCTCAGTCATTCATGGGGAGATTCAAAGTAGAGCCAGTTAAGGTAGGATGCCTTCTTGGTAAGTCTCTGTGGTGAGGTACATCATTCCCCCCAAAATTCAGTTTCCATGCATCAAATCTCTCGTTCATGCTTTGATGGAAAAGACTTCTGAAGATTTTGTCTCTGGCCATTCAGGTCTACAATGTCCACTACAGCATGAGCATTAACGGCAAAGTCCAGGAGGGGGCGATGGAGATTGACACAGAGAACAACATGGAGAGATTCAGCACCGGCAGCGGGGCGGACAAGGCCCTCGAGGTCCACGACTTTGAGATTGTGAGTTCCCACTTAGAATAATCAAAAATGCAAAAGGCGGCGCTCTGAGGACTTCCACCGTCCCCGAGAAATTGGATAGATTGAAGATTTGTTAAAAATTCATGGACCCTCGTGGGGATATTGGCCCGCTCTAGCTGCGGAGGAATTATGTAGACGTGTTATCCCGTCGGGTCAGTCTGTGCCTCTAATTTTCATCAAAGCGCTGACCTTAAACGCAGGCCTGTTTTTGGCTTTCTGTTTAAAAAGATGTTCTTTAACACGGTGTCCTTGAGAGAGCCATTTCCTTATCCCACAAAATCCGAACAGAGATGCTATTACAGCCCATTTCTGGGGAGTTCCAATGAAAGAAGTATGGGCTGTGATGTTTGTGCTCTTCTCTTCCCGGAAACCTTCTCCAGGGCATCACAGGGATCCGATTTTCAGGTGGAGAGAAGTGTTTCATCAAGACCCAAGTGAAGGCTCGTCTGCCTGATGTGGACACTCTGGACAAGGACTCGCTGACGACTGAGCTGGTGGGTTTTAGGTCTTCTCCGCTTGCAGCGAGAGCTTGACAACAGATGTCAGGTTTGTCACCAAAAAAAAACAAACACTTTGGTGGAAGATCTGGTGGCAAGACTGTGTTTTGTGTCCCACTGCTGAAGAGTCGGTGAGATGATCACACAAACTTTCTGACAGAACAAATCAAACTATATGTATAGTTTTCCCTCACATGCAAAGTGGCTTTGAGCAGAGTCCAATCTGGAAAAGAAAAACAAACATATTCAGTACACTTTTCTCGTGAGTTATCTGGAAGTTTGCAGGAAACAGCGAACTCTTGCACGTGTACGTTTCTGAGGGAGAGTAAACAAGTAGAATAATCTATACAGAAGTGCCAATAATTTAATGTACTTCTTTAAAGCTAGAATTTCTCTGTCTTGAGTTAAGGAATAAAGGAAAAGACTGAGGAAAATGTTAAAGTTCATGGCAAAAAATGGATGACATTTTCAATCGATAGAAGTGGAAATAAAGAACCGTAAATTCAGGACTATAGAGCGCACTGGACTATTAGCCTCACCCACTAATTTAAGAAGGAAAATAGACCTTGTTCATACACAAGCCGCACTGGTCTATAAGCCGCAGATGTAGTGGTGCTGTGTGAGCCGTAGGAAGGTCAGTGGTGCATCCGGCTTAACAATGCATGAGGGTCACTTCTAAACTAGTTGTGAAAACCAGGTCCAGCATTGAGACTGACTCATGAGAGAAACTGGGCAACGTTCTGAACTAGAATCATCAACTCCACACATCTTTTACTGACATTAAAGCGTGTCCGATGTTCTGACACCATAGCCGTTCTCAGTTGCTGCTTCTCATATCCGATCCTTCAGGAGATCGGCTCTGTTGGCAGAGCTGCGGGCACATGGGTGAAAACATTATCAGCGCTAAGGTAAATAAAACGCTTGCGATTTCATTGTTTTGTTAAGATGAGACTCAATATTTTGGCAGCATGACCCTCTTTAGCCTGTAAAAATCCATACACTGGCTGTGTCATTGAATAAGCCGCAGGGTTCGGACCAGTTTGCGACTTAAGGGCAAAACAGGCTTGGACCCGGGACTGAATCTAAAATGTGAAAGCCCACTTAGGCTGCTAAAGACCCCCAAGCGACTCAATACCTAAGACTCTCAAGTTACGATTCTCTGCATCTCAAAATCTCAATTGAGCTTTAGCATAACCAAATTTGGGTGTCGTGAACTGCACAAGCTGAGTCAGTGGAAGAAACTCAGAGCGAAATCACAAAGTGCAGGGAGTGGATCTTATCCGAACTTCTTAGCACTAGGTCAGGGACACCCTGGACAGGTCACCACAGGGGTCATATACACACTTTCCTGCTCTACTCCGAGTCTCTGACAGTTGACCTTTCATCACCACATGACACTTGAGTCTCCTTCACACAGAGGAGTCTGAACCAACTATGACCTAACTTCACAACCAACTATTGATGAATGATTCAGCAGCTGCTCTGCTAAACACAGCGTGCGCAGACGCACTAAATCAACTGCGGCGGCAAAACAACCGTCAAATATTCCGGGGTATAAATCAGCAAACAGGGCAGTGTTTTTATTTTGAACACGAATCACTGCGGCCTGTTTAATTAACACTGTCTGATTATTAAAATAATTGAGGTCTGCATAAGCCTCACGTCCACATAAATCCACATCAGCATCCTGACACACGGACACACACTTCATTATCAGGCAGGGCTACTCTTATTGCCTCGCTCTGCCACATAAACGGTCATTTATTTCATATTTGTGCTTTTTGTGTTATTGCCTCTCGCTCGCTCATAAGTGACGCTTGTTGTGAGAGGGTGAACTGCAGTGTGTGTGTGTGTGTGTGTTGCAGAGGGGGGGATGTTTCTCTAATGGTTGCTGCAGGCTGGTCATTTGCTGTAATTTAGAGTGATGGCAAATATGAGTCCGACACACACACACGGGTCAGATAAACTCTTATCACTCAAGCGCTGAAGACAGACTTTTATTTTTTTGCCGACAGCAAATCATTTGACTAGAGAAATAGAAAAAAATAAACCTGCAGCGTTTCTGAAATCTTAACATGAATTGGGGGAGTGCAGAGCAGCCCGGAGGAACAAAGGCCCGCAGGCAGAATCCTCCCCACAGATTCTCTCCTCCACCTGCGGCTGTAGATACAGTGTGTTTACAGTGGCTCCTCAGGAAAACTCATTAGTTCATCCGCTGCTGTTTTCCACAAACCTGTAAACCTCTCTGCGTCCGTTCGGAGCCTGATGGCGTCTGATGCAGATTTGCCGAGAAGTTCCCGCCGTGACCCCTCTCCTTACCGCTGCTCCCACTTCCCAGAGAGTGTTGGTTCACCTCGTGTGCTCGACTTACAGCAGGATGAGGTGATGCCGGCCAAGTTCGAGGAGAACCTGATCTGGGTGGCGGCTGGCGCGCCCATCTCCGACTCTGCCTTCCTCAGCAGCAAGATCAAGGACTTGTGCGAAGACCTGCCAATCTTCTGGCTCCGGCCGACGTATGCTACTGGTAAGACACTAACACACCTCATTCTAGATCTGAAACATCAGAAAACTATGCGCTGTTGAACTCAAAATATGAATTTCATGGTACACTGGGTCAAACATGTTGGCCCATGCCACAATGGAAAGTAAGGGACACCCTGGAAAGGCTGAATCGGTGGAAGAAGCTCCGAGCGAAATCATGTTACAAGGCACAGTCGAGTGGATCTTATCCCAGCTACTAGCACGAGGTCAGGGACACCCAGGACAGGTCACCACAGAGGTCATATAGACACACACAGCTCATAACACTTTCCAAAGAAGCTGTTCTACTCTGAGTGTCTGACAGTTGAACTCACACCTGTAAGAGAGACACGAAAAAAATCTAGTTCCTCTGGGCCAACCACTAATACACCTATCAGTAGTGATAGTTCTGGAGAGGTTAACATTGTTGGGTGGAGAAACAAGCTGAGCTAGAAGGGACTCCCACTCAATCTCCTTCCGGAAGTCAAAGGTATGTTCACACCAAACGCGTTCTACGTGTCCAAAGCGACTGCTTTACACGTGAAGACAACGCGCGATGTTGCGCGATACTATGGAGACGGGATGTGACCAAATTGGGGCACAGTTTTTTGTACGTTTCACAGCATTTCAGGTGACACGAGAACATTCTGAGCTCTGCCGACAACCGTTGATCGTTGACCAATCAGAGCCCAGTTTTGAAAAATCAGTCAACATGAAGAACAAACAAAGTAAGAGGCTGATCGTAGCTAACTTTGGACCCGCTCACAAGCAGATTGCTGAACGTTTTTTACGCGACTTGGGAGGAGAGTAGCATCGCGCTTGGTGTGAACATACAGGACGAGTAGCTCAGTCATCCTTCTGGAATTTGGAGTAGAAAGGTCCAGCGATATCAGGAGTAGACCCTGGTTAAATGACCACTCTGGCTCAGGAATGTATGAGGATGCTTCGGTGAGACCTCACTGGAGTGAAACTGCAAAGCAGCTTCGCAAAATAGACACAAAGAAACAAACAAATTTGCTCCGTAATTGCCATGCATCATCTTCTTTTTATGCCTCAGTGGTTATTCATTTTCACTTATCCACAGCGCAAGACCGCCAGAGGTTTTAAGTGGCCGTAAAAAAAAAGCATTTTTAAAAACCCATCCTGCGTCTCCAAATGAAAAGATTCTGGGGTCAAACGCTGTCAAGGTTTTCCATTTAACATACCGCGGCGGCGAAAATAAAAGAGCATTTGAAGTTTCCAAGTGAGTGAGCGTACAATTTTAGCACGGCGGCGTGTCACGAGTTCTCAAAACACAATTCCACTCTGCGTCTCTGAGAAACAAAATGTCACATTAGTCTGCTCCCGAATCCTGCTCTGAAGCCAATTACCGAGGCTGTGATGTGTGCAGGCGGACAGAGGAAGACGAGGGCCGTCCAGCGTCGCCAGGCACCCGAGGAGGAGGAGGACGTGGAGGCAGAGTTCAACCCCGAGAACCCCTATCAGGTGATCACATGACCTGAGTCTGCGTTTGTGTCCCCAAACAACCAAAGCAGCTGTCCGCTTGCATTGGAGCGTGACGATGGCTGAGGAGCTGCTCACAGCGGTGCGAGCGGAAGCAGATGTCGAGGTCATGGCGGAAGATCCCGCGTTGTCACCTTGGATCTGAGTGTGCGCGCGCTCTCGCTGTCTGAAGCTCTTTAGTAAAGCTTTTCCTTTCAGCAGTGAGCCAGGGTGAGCGTGGCTGCCCCCCTTCGCCTCTGCTACCCCTCCACACGGAATCCCTCCGCATGGCCCAGCCCAGGGGTGCCGTGTCTCCACACACTATCTGACCTGCTGTGACGCCTGCTCACTTCTTTAGTTCAGACTCAGAAGTTGTTGTAGCGAGGTTCTATTTTAGTGAGTTCCACTTGCCACTACAGAAGTGACAGTTGTCACTCAAACCATCAGATACGTTGCAAACATTTCCCATCAGAGGTTGCCAAGTCAACCTGGCATCTTAACCTTCTCCTCACAAATGACTCATGAATCTAACTGGTTGCAGCCCAACTCCACCACTGTTCATCAACACTGTCTTTCCTCTCCATGGGTCTGAACCTCCTGGCCTCACTAGCCTTGTCTACAAACTTCATTTTTAATAGAAAGTCATGATAAATTAACATTTTTAAACACTGCCAAGACTATAAACAACAAACACTGATGGATAAAAAATGTTAAAAACACTTAAATCGTGTGAATAAAAATATAGATTTATCCAATATTTATTGATGGTTAGCTATCAGAGCAATGGAAACTAAATATGTATGTGTAATATTTAACTAGAAATTATTAAAATCTGGTGCCATAATCTCAAATGAGAGATTAGAGATGAGATTAGAAAGTTGAAAAAATATATAAAATAATGTCGCTAATGTAAGTAGTTCAACCTCAAATGAGCTCAAGTGGACAGCATGTGGCGGGAAAATTCCCGAGCTTGCATGCACAACACACACACTATGTTTGTGCTGCAGTTCTCTCTCTGAACAGGTTTGTATGTCCAAATTGTAATACCACCAAAGTCAAACCATCGCTTCCTGGTTACGATCGTTTCCAAAGAAGTTCGTATTGAAATTTGTTTTAAACCACTGGCAAACACAGACAATAACACAGGTAACACAATAAGCTGCATGAACGACTCAGAAAGGGAAGGAAATATATAAGGACAAAAAGAAAAGAAATAACATTTCAAAAGTCAGTCAGACACAAAAATGGCCAATGAAAATAAGAATATTATAGTCTTCAAACAAGAACATGCTGTATTTACTGGTGGTGACGAAAAGAGAACGAACAAAAAAATTACAACATATAAGTTATAGCTTTAGTCTGACATCAAAAGGGCCATGAAAATACAGGCATCTGGCCGCAATTAAGCCCCCGGGTCACACTTTGCCCAGGTCTGCGCTAAGCAATGTTCCTGAGTTATAGTGACCTTAGACAGATGCAAACCTCGTTGACAAGCAGGAATAGACCATGACATCAAGTCACAATTGTGATGACTCAACACATATTTCACCATTCACCACAAAACGTATGTAATGACTGATCATAACATGTAATAACTACGACAACAGGTAATAACTAAAGCAAAAAAATGAAGTTGGATTTGTTCCATGTTATAAATAAAGAAACTATCTTGTCTATCACTTAACACTTAAATAAATTAAAATAAAGCGCTAATAAAGTATGGAATAATGGGCAGGGAAGTCAAATACTTAACTTACCACTGGAATCAATGCCGATATTGGCGGAAAAAAAAACAAAAGTCACCAAGGTGAATAAAATAAATATAAAATAAATATATATACCATAAAAAACTGGGAGAAGTAGAAGTAATTATTAAAAAAAAAGAATAAAAATCTGAACTCTAAAAAAAAATTATATATATATTAAAAAAAGAAATATATACATATAATATATATAATATTTTATCACTATATCTCAAAATAAGGAGGTGAAAGTACAAGAAGACAAAGCTAAAATAACTATTAGAAAAGTGATAATTATGAGGGGAAATCATGGTTTTTAAAAACTTTTGAGCAAAAAAATGGAAAAATGTGAATTACGAGAAAGTCAATATTGGGATTACAGAGTTTTAGCGTGGCCTTGAACGCACCACGTCATTAAAACAAAGGCTTGGCTGCACATGCGACATGTTGTTGTCACTTCATCGCTGTGTGAGGATTTTACCTTCTATTAAGGGGCTGGGGGATAAATCTTGCTGTAGAAAGCCTCCAACTCTCATCCCCGTCCTTTATGTTGGGCTGATGTTTCTAATCCCTCCTCCCCACATCGCCCATCAAGCCGCAGCTGACAACCGCAGACGCGGGTAAACAGCGAGAAGCACGATCGCAGCGCAGAGAGGGAAAATATTTGACAACAAAAAAACCCACATTTGACAACAACCCCCCCCCCTCCTCCCCGCCGTGCACCCTCCCCTCTCCCCCCTCTCTTGCCTGTCAGTCCATTTTTAATTGGTTGGAAAAGAAGCGGCGGCGGAGGACGTGACCCGTCTGTGTTCTTCCCTCAGAGAGGTCTGGAGGGCGAGCAGGGCACGATGAACATCGACCCCATGCTGGACCACTCGGGCGTGTGCTGCCACGAGTGTCGCCGTGGCTACACCCACTGCCAGAGGATCTGCGAGCCGCTGGGGGGGTACCATCCCTGGCCGTACCACTACAGGGGCTGCAGAGTGGCCTGCAGGGTGATCATGCCCTGCAACTGGTGGGTGGCCCGAATCCTTGGCATCGTGTAGACGGCGGGAGGAAAAGAGGAAGTAGAAAGTTAGGTAGAATGTGTTTTCTTCTTCTCCCCCGGGGGAAGCTGCTGGTCTGAGCGGATTTGAGCGCCCGTGCGGAGATATATGATGAATCTAGGGCAGACATGACACGAGAACTCCCCCCCCCCCAACCCCCCTCCACGCTTCAAAAACACGCCAGTGAAGTGAAACACAGCGCTGCAGAACGTCATTGATTAATCAGAGCTCGGTATTACTCCTGTTTTCTTTCTTCAGTGTAAATAAACACTCTCTCGCTCTCTCCCTCCTCTTCTCCATGAGAAATATTTATGACAATGTACTGTAAACTTCCCCAACCTTTAAGTATTTACCTGCATTTCTGAGGCAAATCTTACGAGTGCAATATTACTGAATAAAGTTTTTTAGGGAAATACTCAAGTTGTGACTTTTTTCTATTGAAGCCGATGAACCATGTTGCTATTTTATACAGTTGCCATAACTAAAATATGAATCAAACACGATATATTAAAATACAATTCAATAACAACCAGGTAACAAATCAGTATTGGACCATAAAAGCACAGAGACAGCGCCGACAAGACAACTTCCGTGACTCAACAATGATGGTGAACCATGGAAGAATCGATCCTGCGTGGCAAAGTGTGAACACGCAACGCCAGAGGTGGGCAATTCAATTTCCTAAAGGGCCACATTAGAAACTAACTGTTTTGAGGGGGCCATTATCAAAAGAAAGACAGCGATGACTACAAAACATGACAGAAAAAATATCCATAATATAAACTTAAGTAACAAGGACTATGAACCTAAGAAGATTATATGTAAGTAAGGATATTAAGAAGTGTAAATATGGCATGAAACCTATTAAACTATTTCATTTTATATGCATTTAATTTGAATATAATTCAACATAACTATGGACCAGAGGAACAAGAGAAACACAAAAATGGCCAATGAAAATAAGAAAATTATAGTCTTCAAACAAGAACATGCTGCATTTACTGGTGGTGACGAAAAGAGAACGAACAAAAAAATTACAACATATAAGTTACAGTTTTAGTCTGACATCAAAAGGGCCATGAAAATACAGGCATCTGGCCGCATTTGGCCCCCGGGTCACACTTTGCCCAGGTCTGCGCTAAGCAATGTTCCTGAGTTATAGTGACCTTCGACAGATGCAAACCTGGTTGACTATCAGGAAATGACCATGACATCAAGTCACAATTGTGTTGACTCGGCACATATTTCACCATTCGCCACAAAACGTATGTAATGACTGATCATAACGTGTGATAACTACGACAACGGGTAATAACTAAAGCAAAGAAATGAAGTTGGATTTGTTCCATGTTATAAATAAATCTACTAAAAAATTCAAATAAGTTGGTCACATATTAGATCAGGGAACATTTACTGCCCGAAATAAACTACTTATTCATAGGTGTATTCACAGTATACAGTAATAGCCAGTAACTCATCATTATAAAGTACTGATCAGTGTCTGGTTGAGACAGACTAGATTTCACCCTGGAATGGCCACTGGATGTTCACTCTAAACAGCATCATAATTATTAGCCGTAAACAAGTAGTTAGGGAGTCAGAAACTCAACTTACCTGAGGGCTGCAGGAGGGAGAGTCGCCACCGAAAGTTTCCGGATATGTGCCTCGGGCACGTGGCTCACATGAATGTTGATCTCGCCCACAAAAACAAAAACAAAAAAAAAAAAACTTTGAGATGCTTCAGCTCTTCAGCAAACACAGCGGCAATGAGTGCTTTGAGAAATTGTCAGGTGACTGAACCAAACGCAAACAGACAAGAAGTGGGCCCCAAAACATTGTTCTATGGGCTTCGATGTGCCCACGGGCCTGAAGTTTGAAAACCACGGTATAACAGAAATAACAGAAAAGTCAGCTACAATCCAGTCGACATCTCCAGTAAAGACAACCCACGATTTCAAAATCTAATATGATATTAACTAGATTATGAGTGAATTTGCGTCATTATTTGGGGGAACTTCCACCCTGGTTCACACTTCTATATTCCAGCGTTGTGACACGTCACATCAGGTTATGACTCCGAAGGCGTCGAGCGGAGAAGTTTGCCGAGTCTTTCATGTGAGACTTGCTGCTCCTCCACTCTTTAATGAGACTAAAGACTCTGTAGCCGTCATGCTCAGAGATCTTACCCACGATGCAAAGTGCTTAGCTCCTTTTGATGTCACAGTGCCGCCGCCTTGGGCAGGGGTAGGGGGTACGGATGGGGGCGTCTGTTTGTGTGTGTGTGTGTGAGGGATATGGGGAGAGTGTGTGGAAGCGAGAGAGAATAAGAATTCGATCTGCAGCCACTGAGTGCCGTTTGATCGTCGTGCGAGATGAAACGATGCGATGAATTTAACACTCCGTGATGCGCTCCGCAGGTTGATCCATATTAATGCGTCCCCTGCCTCGGCAGGACGCCCCCTGCTCAGAGGCAGCTTTCACGTGTGGCTCAAGTCCACGGCAGGTTTCCGCACTCACACATCCTCCAATCCAATAAACTTACAACCAAAAACAAAAGTGTATCCTGAAGCTGTCGGCCATATTTAGAGCCTACTGCACATCAACAGGGCCGGATTCACTCTCCGTCAGCACGGATCTTTCTGTCACAACACATTTCTGTGTGTGTTTCTGGAAGGCGACGGGGCAATTGCGACACTTTGGTGCAAGAAAAAGGGCACATGATCAGAGTAGTGAGCCAAACAACAAATCTTTTATTCACCCTAAAATTATAGCCAGATCAACCAGAGTGGTCAGGTCAGTTTCGCTCTCTGACTCCTCTAGTCAGACAGAATTCTTAAAACAAATCTCTTTATAACTGTGTCACAAAGGCATCCATGAACGTCCAGTTTGCTTTCCTTCCATAGCTGACTCTTAAATTGCATTTATCTTTTCATCGCTGCTCTGAAATTAGCTGAGCTCATCAAGTGCCGAGTTGAAAGTGAGATTCGTGACATGATTGGAAAAACAGAGCTGAATTGAAAATGGCCATCGACGACGGGACCAGGAGCTGAAGGAAGTGGAGGATGAGGAGGGAGCAGAGCATGAGAAATCCCTGCTGAAAATGGGGTCGAACAGAGGGGAAGAGGGAGGGGAGGGTATGGGGAGGGGAGTGAGGGAGGGTTGGGGGGGGACATTGAGGTGTTCAGAACTTCTTTAACTCCACGTCGTCCGGTGGGCTAGCGTCCACTTTTCTCTTGGCCACGTCCTTCCAGTTGGTGCTGAGGACCGTACCGGCCGACTCCATCTGCACAGTGGGCGAGAAATCACTCCAGTGGAACGGGCCGCCGTTTCATTAGCAATCACGTTACGCAACACCTTCTCCCTGCTCCCGAATCTGGCAGTCTTTGATAAGTCACCGATTCAATTAGACACCTTAAACTTGAGCTGGACTCCCCGCATTCAGTCGATGGGCAGAACCAGGAGGGAGCGGGGGAAAAAAAGCCACCGAAAAAAAAGAGTCATTTACAAGCCGTGATAAGAAATATTCTTCCCAGCTTTGCCCACTTGCAGCCCACAGCCCAGAGAAGTCTTTGTTGCGGGAGGGAGCAACACTCACCCAGCGCACCGCAGAGTCACGCTGACTCGACACGAATGAGTCTGGTTTGAAGTGTTCCAGCTCTCCTCGCTGCTTTCAACCCTCAGAAACTTTGTTAAAAGTTGCTCGCCGGCCAATTAAAGGTACCGATACGCTCTCATTTGAGCTTTGGTGGATTTAATTAGTCTTTCTTGGAGCCCAGAAGTGAATAATTGCTTAAGTGAAAGAAAATGCTGACTCGTTATTTAGACTTTCCATGTGTTCTTGGAAAGCTCCACGTTCATGACCTCTTCTGGACAAGGCCTGGCGGTCAGCTGGACAGCAGGTCAGGACTGTAACACACAACTTGGGCTCCGTTTAGAAGTCAATGTCCTTGAGCGGATGTTGAAACCATCAACTAAGTTTGGCTCCACACCAACAAGTTCTCAAGGCAATTGTGGCTCAGTACCCATTGTGCCTGACTCCCTCTCACTTCGGAGGACCAAACACATTCTTGCTCAAAAGGTGTAGCATACTCTCAACTCTCCGCCGCCTCTGTAAACAGGATAATTTGTTTACAAAGAGATTTTAAGTACACCTCTGCTTAATGTAGTATCCTTGTTAACATTAGAGAAAAGGAAAAAGGAAGTACTATAGATCAATTTGCAATAAAGAATAACTTGAGTAACATTGTTTTTGTCTGTAAGAGAAAAGACTTAGAGTGCATAAATTTGCCTGAAATACTCATGAGCGGATATGCAATTACACTTTATTCTAATACGGCAAAAAAGTATGTTCCATGGTCACATGACTCTCTGGCATCGCCCCACTATTTGAGAAGGACTGCTGTAGTTGTTTCTAGGCATCACAGTACTTTGTTTGACCATGAGCTTGACTTACAGAGCCAACAATGTGATGTGTGGTATTGTATATATCAAGTGATATCAAACTATATTCTTAAAATCAGAACTTTAAGTAGCTCCACTCCATGGTGTAGCCTTCACCACATTCATTTTTTTGTAGCTTGTCAGACGGTCTGGTGAAGCGGCCCCTACAGAGAAAAATCTCTAAAAATCTATTATAGGTGTCGTTTAACTTGACCAAGAGGATTAAAAAAGCAACTGGTACATAGTTTTGAGTCTGCACTTTTGACACATTTGCGAGGCTACTTTACTTCGCTCTCTTTAACCAGTGATTTCTGTGCGTTGGTGGACCTTCAGGGGTAATATCGTCACGAATTAAAAGTGGTGGCTTTATTTTCAGCCAGAAATGTGCATCTCTCTTCTCACGCCTCTGTTATTTATTGCCGTGAGATGAGATGCCCGCGTGTTGAAAACGTGACTGGTGTGTCTCGCACATGACGTCACGCCCAAAGACGCAGTTGTAGAAAGCGAATGTCAATATTTCGCTTCCCGACAATGGCAACAATAGTAGCGCGCGGTGACTTAGATAAGTAACTTTAATTCCATTACTTTGTTTGAAATAATAACACGCTACTGAAAAAGGTTGTGATATCCAAGTAACGGGTTACTGGCATCACTGCTCATGACTCGGCTTCTTATAAGCTTACATCATGGAGAAAAGGACGCAGTTGCTCAGATAAAGTTTGCCGTGAAGGACAAATCATTACTGACCTTCAACACTTGCTCAATAGGTTTACTCCTTCGGCAATGACCATCAGCACAATCAAGTCTGATGTCACGGTTTTCAGCGTGAAAGATGAAACGCCCACAGCTTAAGAGGGGTCTCAATGACGGATGACAATGAAGAGGTGCGGCAGAGAGATCACAGAATCATCAGGAGGATGCCTTAGCCTTACTGAGGCAAGAGGACAGGCACTCCATTTTCTAATCAATGTCTACGCCCTTTGATCATGAAGTATGGGTCGGGGGTGAAGATCAAAGGCAGACTCAGACAAATCACTTAGAGGCTGAGGATAAAGCTCAGTCATCCACCAGAGACTCTGTGTAGAGCTGTTTCTCTGCCAAATATAAACATGACAATTAAAGACTCCAGCAATGCACTTGATCCTTGTGCGCCTTTGTGCAGTTGTTTCTGCTTCTACTTGAAGCTTTCGTGCTGCATCTATAATGTCGTCGTTGTTATTCGCATTGATTGATTTCCTCGCATCACAACACAGAAAGTCTAGGCCATTAATCATATACAGCAAAGCTGCGAATCGTGTTTTATCCATCCAAAACTAGGTCAGTGAGAAACAACTTTAATCATACTTTCTAGTACCCTCCCAGCCGCAGCACTCCCAGAGCATGAAAAAAAAAAAAAAAACTTCTGATTTTTAAAAACGATTAATTATTTTAAACTGCAGATGACGCTGTCACCCTTTGAAATGATTTTATTGGGAGTGACTCGATTCCCTCTGATGTTGTAGAATGAATAATATCAGAGCGAATCCCTGTCGTCGCTTTGAGTCACTGAAGTGATGTGTTGCGGTCTGTTCCTTTGTTTTGAAGCCATAATTTAACAAAACAGACTTATGAAATCTCAGCAACAGACTTGAACAATTGATCTTAACTTCACAAGCGATGGGTTTTCAAAAGTTTCTCTCGGAGCGATAACGAGCAGCACTTACGAAAGACTTGTTCATGGCTCGCTTCACCTCGTCCGAACCGTCCGAGTAGATCTGCTGGAAGAGCTTGTTGAGAGCCGCGTCTCCCTCCAGCTTCTCGTTCTTCTCCTCCTCGCTGATGTCAACCACCATCTTGTCCCACTTTCGGGTGTAGTGGGAGGATGTGGGGTACTGGTCTGCGCAGCAGAGGAGAGACGGATTCAAGAGATGACAGCGCTGACACCAAACTCATCACCGTCAGATTTCCACAGAGAATTGACATCAGGAGAGTCTGGGCAGTGCCGCCAGTTAACAACGTCGACAGTTTAGCGCAAAGTAAACAGTGTGCAAATCAATGAATTGAAAGTATCCTCACGAGAATAAACATGTAAGTTGATCTGTTTTAGCAGATCCTGCCAAGCCCAGTCCCGAAATATGCTACAAAACTAAATGGCTGCTGGAATCACATCAATGGAACGTGGAGTGATATCTGGAGCAGCGCCAGCTCCTCTCTAGCACCAGAGTGCTGCCAACATACCGTTGAGCATGACAGCAAAACCAACCGGCTCAGCGTAGCGCACAGCAGTGGCCTTTTCATGTCTACATCTGACACTGACTAATTGAGGGACAGATTTCCCATCACATCTTTCCATGTGGCTCTACTTCCACATCATCCGGTAACACTGCGTTTCACCGTCTTTGACTTTTATGAAACCTTTCATTTTCATTAACAATTACTTCAGTTGTCTGGTGGTGGAGTTGGACTGCAGACTCTTGAGGATGTACTGTCTGCACTGACCCAGCAGAAAGTTCTCTGCACCCTCCAACATTCATCGTCCTCTGCCTCTCCTTTAGGCCCAGTTATACTCAACATTACATTCGGATCTAGATACGGACGGAGCCTTCTGTTCGTGCTCCGCGTTTATTTTGTCCATATTTCTGCACGTTTCCACAAAGCTTATGGACCAAACAGAGGAGTACCACTGGAAACCATGGGTGCAGTGTTGCTGTTACTTCCCGATATGAAGCTCCAATGAGACATAAAGAAATTCTTCGTCCTCCAGTCGATATATTTAACACCCTCATTGACCACTGCCTCTTACAACACCGCCCTTGTTTTTCTTGCTCTTTGTTTCGGAGTTTGTTGTTGTTATAAACTGCTTCGCCCCCCAGTGGTGAAAAGCAATGCCGACGTAAGGAATGCATGGAAGTATGTGATCAGTGACGGCAAACTCATTTCGGGTACTATTTCGTACGTAAGTAAGTCCACCCTGTCTGCACATTCTTCTTCACCTCCCTCCATTGCTGTCTTTTTTCTTTCCTTCCAAGCACCCTTTTTAGAAAGAAAGCCTTTCATGTTTCTAGAAACATGTAGCACAATTGAGGACTTTTAATTGTTAGCTGCAGAAAAGTAACAACAGGACAAACTCCTACTGAAGTTAGGTTAATCCCCGAAATGTGAAAAAACGCCACGCCGAGATCAAAACTGCTGACATGGATGAGTTGCGTCCTTAACAAAGCAGAATGGTTTTTGCAGGCTTCACGTCATCGCACTTGGCAACAGCACTTGTTTGAATCTTAAAACTGTTTCACCTTCAAAAAGTCTTAACTGTCTCGCTAGATTCAAATCCCCTAATAAAGCAAAGTGAGGACTGTAAATGAGCAGATGGCTCCTCCTGTCTCAGAAGCAAAACTGAAAAGGCACCTGCTGAAGTGAAGTTGAAGCACTTTCAGATTTAGAAAATAAAAAAATAAGTGAATATGCCAATGTCAAGTTTAGCAGATTGCAGAATTTAGCAGAATGAACCATATGTAATGAAGCGATATCTGTAATGAAAGTCCGTCTGACTGCGAACTAATTGTTTTGCAACATTATTTTTCCCAACGTGTTGCTTAAATCCTCTCCATCTGCGAGTTGTGTGACTCATCCTAACTTGTTACCCACACTCTCCCACATTAAGCTTTAATTAATCCCTGTATATTATTAAATATTTAAAAGCTTTGACGCGTCCTGAACAATGTGTTTGTTTGCCTTCCCCATCATCATCGCCTGCGCTGCTGAAATACCACTTTGCACTTGCATCCTTTTGTCCCTCTCCGATGAAAAAAAAAAAAAAAAAAAAAAAGAAAACTCATTAAAATTCTGACGTCTCTCTCCCTCCGGACATGCTGTCAATTAATTCCTCATTAAATCACCCAACATTCCAGGACTGCACACTTCACAATCCATACATGGAATTGAGCAAATCAGGCCCCGAGGATGATCGATTCTATGTTTTCAGCAGCCAACTCATTTTTAAGATGAAACCAAATCAGTCTTATTAGAATTCATTAAAATGGTGAGTTATTGCCAGCTGCGACGCAGATTTCCGTTCAATTCCTCGACCGGCGTCATTTCATCAGCGGCGGGGTGAACCGCGACAAACGCGATTTCGCACATGTTTTGACTGAATCATCTGTCTCAAAAGCCCGGCGAGCTCATTGTGATTTGATTTCTATATTCTGCGGATGCGGGCGCCGCGCCGGCTGTAACCCCAACCGGAGAGATGGAAGGGGGAGGGCGATGAATGTAATCCAGACGCAGATTTACATAAATACAGCGGAGGACGAGCAGGAGACATATTCAGGCCAAGTGTGGACACACATCAGCGTGATCCAATAACATCAGATGTCAACTATCGAGTAAAAATGGAGCAGTAGTCCAAATCTATAGCAGGCATTCATAATCAGTGCGTTCTCAAGGTTGATCCTGGAGCGAAGAGAGTGGGTGCCCACTTTTACCTCTCCCCCCTCCACACACACACACACTTATATAAGTAATTAATCCTCCAAGTTATTGGAATGTGTGGGCGAAAATACGTGAGTCATATTTTCTGTCATACCTCCGCTCCATGCCTACTTGTGCTGTCAGTCGAATGAAAGACTCCGCTGCCCACTCTCATTTTAGTCCACAACAGACAAACACTGGAGCTTATATTGATCTTTTCGAGAACGGAGAAAGATAGAAAGTGGAGGATGAGAGCAGAGACGCGCGGAGAGTTGCAGAAGACAGCGAAAACGCAGAAGCTTTGGACTGACTGGGATTGAAGTGTTTGATGCTGGATTCTTGTCCTTCTCCCTCCAGCTTCTCCCATCTGATGGCATCTGTCTTCTTCATTTTCATCTCCACCTGACAAGAGAGTGGGGTATGGGGGGAGGAAAGGGGGTGTAAGTGAAAGCGGGAGAGGGTGGGGGGGAGAAACAATGTTTAACAAAATGCTTTTCTTTAGTTGGGGGACAAAAATAACACTTCAGTGACATCTCCAAAGTACAAAACATCAGATCATTATTGAGGCCGGAGAGACTGATATTTTTTTTTTTTCGAGCTGCTGTCAGCTGTGTGTGTGTGTGTGAGTCTGTGTGAGAGGAAAGAGACATCAGGGATATGCGAGGGCACAGCTCAATCTCAAACCTCGCTGACAGACATACTGCACTAACGAGATGCCTGTCAGCCAGGGGCCAGTGTGAGAGACGGAGTGAGAAGGAGGCGGGGAGGCATCCGAATTCCACACAGCAGCATGTGATCCAAATCATTACACCGGGAGAAGATGGGAGCGAGGGGGGGAGGAAGTGGACACCATTTTTACATTAAGCCGCATTGACGGGACACATAGAAGGCAGACATGCGAGCAGCTCCCCCCTCCCGCCCCCCCAACGACTTACACACCATCAGCCATTAATGATGAGTGTGTTTGATTTGTGCGACATGTGCACGTGAACGGCAGCGCTGGTTTATGTCTGTGCAATTAAGGAACATTTCTGCTCTGCTGGCCGATGCAATGACTCATTTATGAGGGCGCCGGAGGGGGGGGGGGAGCAATCCAGAGGTAGACAAGGTTAGCATGAGTGCGGAGGCAGATTGAGGAGAATAACAGCGCCATCACTGCTGCTCTCCCCGGCTCAGGTGATGGGCACGTACTCGGAAAGAGCCGTTCGGGTGCGTCAGCACTTTCCGCGCCTCAAAGGGACGTGCTCAGCGGCGCACCTGTGCTGGGTACTGATTCCCTTCCCCGCCCGTGCGGCGAATACAGGTCGCCGGCCGACTGATGCAGATTCATCTTTTTGTCACGCAGAAATCTTGAAAAGCACTTAACGTAAGGACACGCAGTGCAGGCCGAAAACAAACGACAAAACAATTAACTGCCCCGCTGCTGCTGCAGAGGTGTGACCCACTGGCTGCACCCATCGAGTTATTTTGGGCCCCATTTGTTCCCACCGGTAAGTGATGAGTTGCTTTTATTCCTGAGGCAAATAGATGTGAACTTGCAATCCTACATCGTGGACTGGACACAGAACCTTGCAGCAGTCTTTGCCCTCTGACCGTCCTCCATCCACACATCCATAATCTCTGCATCAGTGTCTCACTAACATCCAAACTCATGCTACTCCTGATAGTCACAAGAATCCTTACGTTTCTCTGCTGGCTTCTGATCGTATCATTGATTTCTTACGATGCCACAATTTATCTTTCGAGCCGCCGCCGCTGTAAGAGGCCATAACAATGTGAACTATAAGGTCATTACATCCTCAAGAGACTTCACAAGCCGCACAAAAACACACTCTTGCTGCTGAATTTGACAAGCAGAATAAAAACAACAACAAAAAAATGTTTGTTTTAACCGACAAATTGTGTAAATGAATGCGCCGCTTAATCCAAAAAAGTAGAGGAAATTAATGAGTTTAGCCACAATGCATTTTTCTGCAAATCCAAATGAAACCTGGTCCAGTAGTTTCCTCATAATCCCGCTGACAGACAGACCAGGCCGTGAAAACAAAACCTCCATGAAAGAGGTAATTAATGGATTCTTGTGAAAGCTTTGCCTCATACACTCCGCGCTAAAAGCTTTTCAAGGGTTGTTGATGTGACATGGCATTTCCACCGTTTCAGTAAGAATGAAGAAAATGCTATTTGCCTTCATAAAATCCTGCTTTATATACACCTTTATGAAATGGGCAAAGAAAAAAAAAAAGTCTTTTCTTAACTCCGTTTGTTAACTCTGGGTAACAGTTTTCTATTTCTTCAGGAACAAGACTTGTGTGTGTGTGTGTATATATGTATCTATATATATATATATATATATATATATATATATATATATATACATATATATATATATATATACACACACATATACATGCTGACAATACATATACACATTTTGTCAACACAAGTGGCCAATAATGGTCACTCTTGTGTTGATAATCTCATCCTTTGAGTTACATTCAAAATGTATGATTAATTTGCCATTAATCGCGAGTTAACTCTGCAGTGTGATTGAGATAAAAAAGTAATTTATTGTAATCTAATGTCCTCTATTGAGGGGCTTATATATGCATATAAAATATAGATTTTAAAAATTTGAAATCTTGCTCTTTGAGGCGAAACGGTCCTGCCACCGTTTGCGACTGGCCACTAGGTTCACACTCCATTCAGCACATCAGCAGCTCCTGAGATCCGCCACAGCGGCGCCAGACCTCTTCGTACCTCTCCACTGCACAGCAAAACTACCCATGCTCCAAGACGGCCAGCCATGCTTCTGCCGCTCATTCCTCCACACCCACTTCACAGCTGTGTTCAAAGCAAGCGCACACATCGCTGTCGTCCATCCTCTAATCTCTGGAACCCTGACACTAGCCAGAATTTACCAGCTTTTTCCACAAATATAACATCCACTGCCTGTCTGAAAAGATGACCACAACTAGTGAGGACCTGCCCACAAATTTAAGTTGGGCACCAACCAAAGTGGGACGTGCAAGGGATGTTAATGATACCATAAAAGTGTTCTTTGTATGAATTGTCCTCACTGTGATGTCATTTTTTGTGAAAGCACTTTGTGACTGGAGGATGGACAGTGTAAAATTGTGTCAGAGCTATGAGCCATTACAACAAGAAATAGAGATTATGACCTTGTAGAAACGCCTTCCTCGATGAGGCACTATTGAATAAAATGTTCCTAAGTGGGGGGCGGGGTTAATGATGTTGCCCTAATCTCTCATTTTTGGAACTTCGTGTTTCAAAATCCCAGACTACAACTATCAAGCAACCGTTGCTTCCTTCAGGCTAAAAAAAGAGTAGACCTCTTGCTCTGGTGGTGTTCAGCAGTGAAATAATACACGTCTAGATTGGTGCTCTGTTTAATCCTTTTAACATTGTTGGCAAAAAGCCAGTCATGTTTGTTCTGGAACACATCATTTCTACCACAACAAACTTGTGGATTGCAATTGAACAATAGTTCCGCGGGTGTGGAGGCGAGTTTGAGTCACTAATCTCAACGTCAAACTGCCGTCTGCAAAGTGAACTCACATCAACTCTCAGGGATAATTGAGTCGCAAATCAGACAGGAACTAAACAGCGCAAGAAGCTCACAACTGAGTGAGGAGCAGGAATCAAACCCGGCGCCTGCTAATTCGGACGCCTATAAAGCTAATTGAATTCCAAAAGTCCAAGGTCACCTTCATGTGATAATTGTGATGAAACATGAGAATTTGCAGAGCAGGTTCATTTGCATAATAATTTCAACTTTCATCAAAGTCGACGGCAGCAACAACTTTGGTGGGTGACTGATGCTCTAATTAAAAGTCGCCATCTCAAAAGCGACCAGCCAACGTTGCAGGTGCCACCTCCTGTCTCGGCTGTTTTAGTCATAGCAAGTGTGGCAGGCTCTGTGTGTGTGCTTGTGTGCGTGCTCTTGGGCCATGCAACATTAATCTGCTGCCACATCTGTGTTTCCTGGCTTTTAAAGACATGGCAGGCCCGGCGCCGCGTGTGTGTCTCTCTGTGCGCTTCCTGTGAGCGTGACAGTCGGGGCGATGTCTGGTAAAGAGATGTGACAGCCGGGCCACATACAGGGGCCACCCTTCTCAGAACCCTTAGGCCTGGGCCGTACAATGCATATATACATGCCATTTATATAGCCGCGCTCGGGGTGAGGAGTACTTAGCCAGAAGTCTTTGACACCCCCTTTACCTCCCCTTTTCATTGCTTGCCACATTTCCTTCTTCTTCCATGTCGAGATTTGTTGCCTCTCAGAACCAACTAAGCACAAAAGTGAAATAAATAACAACAGCGTGCGACACTGACAGGCATGCAAATTACAGCGCTGCGACGCCACATTCGACATCCCCAAAATAAGATTCGAAAAGAATGAAGAAGCAAATATGGATCTGAAGTTGTGTTGAACGCCTGTGTGTGTTTGTGCGCACAAAACGCCCGTCTGTTCTGATCAAACACACTGGTGTGTAATTGGCTCCCCGTTGTGGCGTTGACCCCTGCGCTGGGAATGTCTGTCGTGGTGGAGGACAGGAGGAGGTCGCGCCGACGATGATGTGCGACAGATGACACACACACAGCACATACTGTGTGTGCATGGCACAAGTGTGTGGAAAGCTCACCGCTCAGCCTGTGTGCGCTCATTGTGCTCACGAGCACGAGCGCGCACGGCGGCGTCAAGCTTATGCTCCCCTGCTAAGTTGTTTTTTAAAGACAGCGAGGAGATGAAGCGTAAACACAGCGCAGTGCAGAGTGAGAGGCCGCTTATTACGCCAACAGACAGACAGACAGACAGACTGACATTGGGTGAGAATCAACAGCTCCTGCAGCGATGCATTTTCATAAACACTCATTAGGGATGCATGCCAATCTGGAGAATTCTGATTTGCTGACGCCGTTGTTCATTTCAGTGTTCTCTCCAACCCCGGTGGCGGCTTGGCTTAAGAAGAATCAAAACACTCGCACCATATTTGAAGTGGGGCAATCAAAGTGTCATTTTCTCTTTGGGTCTCTGTGTCACAGCCCAGTGCAGATGTGATGGAGAAAATGTAGTAAACCTGTTGGTCAACTACTCTGACTGTCGGGGCCACTGGCACCCGAGGAGCCGAGTGGACCGGCAAACAGGCATGTCTTTGTGTGAGGTGGGCAGCGACCACACTTTGCAGAGCGTGTGTGTGTGTGTGTGTGTGTCTTCACAAGTGAGAAGTTGACGGACAGACAGGTGGCATGTTAGTTTGTGAGGAGGCATTGAAAGTAGCTTCAAGGCAGGGAACGATTAGACGAGTGAGAGATAACAATAAAAGACCTCACAAAATAAACGATCATCTTTGCAGTGGACTCGAAGACTGAGTCCTTGTTTGAGCTGCAGTCCACGTGCACCTCTGGTATGCAGTGTCCGCTGTTGCTATGGGAAAGTGAGCGAGGGTTCTTTAAGGGGGGGGACGTTTTTCAGTCTCTGCTCAGCGGTGTGGCGAGTGGATATCACGCCCAGAACAGTCAAGTAACATGAAGCGGTGAAATCTTTCAGTCGCCGCAGAAAAAGAGGGAGAACAGCCTGTGAGGGAGCAGCATTACTTTGGGAAGTGAAAAGTTTCTGTGTCGATTCAGCAAATACATTTTGAAGTTGGGTCTCTACAGAAGGGGTCTGCTTCAGGTCACACATCTCATTGGCAATACAATCATGAAAACAATATAGGATGGGAAGGAGGTGGGTGAGAAGATGGAACACTCATCATACATGGCAATCGTAATTACGATCATTTGTGTTTCAGGAGACGACACTTTTCTCCGTGACCAAAAATGTCCTGAGGAGATCTGTGATCGGCATTTTCATCTATGAGCTCTAAAAGGTTACCGGAGACTTGTCGCGAGCTGTCATTCCCCAATGTGCTTGAAACACATATTTGTTAGCCATTTGACATGTGCATTTTAAATTCCCGCTTACTCCGCCAAGGTTATCCTCTGGAGAAAATTCAAACACCAACCAAAAGAAGAGTTTTGCATTGATTCTGTCTCCACCGTCGTCCCAAGCACTCCTGCACTACGGCCACCCAAACAAAGAGTTAAGTCACCACTGCAGCTCCACCTCTTGGGGCAGGAGTTATGCGGGCTTCTCAGAGCAGTAACTCATAAACCATCATCACGATCAAAAAACATTCAAACGGTTCCTGGATGCAGAAAATTACAGCTGTCCAATGATGTACGACATTCACATTAACATTCACATTCACATTAAAATAAATATATACATAACTGAGGGGGTACAAGATCAACTGAGCGTGGTGTTGCAACAAGTGTTTATAAAGTAATTATTGAATGTTATGACGATAGGAAACTAGATGGAGAAAGACATCATTTCAGTTAAAGGATGAACGGTAAAGAGTCTCATTCAAATCCATGCTATTGTGAGTGAGAAAACACCACTTTTTCACTTGAAGAAAAACTGAATAATAAGTCCACCATATAATATTATACATTCGTAAAACATTTCAGTTTAATAATATTTGAACTGTCATCAAACAGTCCAAAACACAAACCTGACCAGCGTTACTGCACAAAAAGGTGTCTAAAAGCTAACTTTTCAAGACGACAATTCAAATAAGAGTAGTGTGACAATGTCACATTTGTTCACCACAGCACGCATTAGCTTAATAGGCCAGGAGACTATAGGTGTGATGAAGAGTTCTAATTTGAAATAGCAGCTTGTTGTGTACTTTTGCTGGTGTCTTGAGTGTTACTGTCGAGCATGTCGCCTGACCACCCTCAGTGGATGACCCTCTTCTTAGTGGCCCTCTCAGATTTGGATTTGAGTACCCCTGGCATGAACTGTCCAAACATGACAGAGTGAGTAGCTGTCATTTTAGCACCTGTTTCCGAACACATCACTTTGATTCAGGATCCGAGATGATAAAGTTTGGCCTTCTCAAAGACTCATCATTTGCACGGACATACATTATACTTTCACTTGTGAGAAAAACTCATGTCTCAACACAACACTCAGTCAAAGTTGATGACATTTCCCGTGCTCGGAGATCACCTCAGTCCTACAGCTGAACTGTGAGAGATGAGTTGCTTCTCTTTGAATAGCGGACTAAAAATAACAGACGGAAACAGAAATGATAATTCAGCAAGTGCAACATTTGCACTGCATTATTCCTAGCTTTGTTTAAATTCAGAGGAGAGAAATAAGCCGGAGAGATGGATGTGAAGAAAGTAGGTGTGATTATAAATCAGCCCGAGCAGCACTTTCTACAGCGAGACCTTCAATTCACTTCTGCAGGGGAGCAACATTGACCAAAAGCCGGAGTTTGTGTGGTGGAGAACTTTCCATGTGATCAATGGTGGCGTCCAGAAGTGCAGGAAAATAAAAACTTTCCTTTAACAAGATAGTGTTTTGAGCCGACCTCAGCACCTTGGGCTCATTAGCCTGCATCCAGTCTGACACCTATTAATTAGTGTATCGCACAAAAAAAGATGTCCAACCTACTTGTTAAGTCCATAATCACCTCGACCAGTGAAGAAAAACTTCCAGTAAATCCCGAGTGTGAAGATACAGGAGTGAGGATTTGTCAGTATACGTGGATCTCCTCAAACTATACATATAGAAGTCTCTGCAGGAGCCGCGCCGTGAATACAAAGTGGATTTCCCCCGTATTTTTAATTCTGGCTTTAAAGCTTTAGCGGGAGGAAATTAGAGGTAGTGACAATCTATTTCACGCTGCGTTTAATTATTCAGAGATTAAGATGTTAATCTCAGCATGGAAACAGAAAATAATGATCGCATTTGCATCGAGCTTGTTAACTTTCACTTTGCTTATTTATCCAAGAGACAATGCGATACCAGATACTGAAACAATGCAACCCAGAAAAAGTACAGCCCCGAAAATCCATACTGGTGAATTAAGACTTCGCCAGCTGTCACTTTTTCACACCACAGCAAGAGACTTTTTTGCCCCGACTTTAAAAACAGACTTTAGAATTGTAAATGCCTAACAGTCCTCACATCCTGTCCTGTTTATCTCCCTGCTATTGCATGAATACAGAAAAAAAAATTATAAGAGATTAAGAAATCTAAAGCTTACCAAAAGCAGGTATCATAACAATCTGAAATAATTTGCTAATTTTATTCATATTGCTTGGAGCGTCAACGTCAAAGTGCTGCAATGTGCCATTAGGTGCATAATGGAGCATTTTGCATAACTGCTACTTTCAAACCTTCAACTTCTGACAAATGTGCTTTCTCTCTGCTTCATGAGAATGTCATCCATCTCACTAAAATCTCTGCTAAACCTGTCAAACCATTTAAAATGTAAGCCTCCACTCAAAGTATGAACGGGGGCTAATTATAATGTAGCCCTTTTGAAAATCCATAAACTCTACAGCGCTATAGGCAGACTATATAATTATAAAACATATAAGTGACATATTTAGCATTGTACATCGACATGGTACAGATTGCCAAGCTAGAAAGCGGCAACATTTCTCTTTCCAACTTGTCATAATTTCACCACACTGGCTTCAGAACCATCCACAGAAATCACTTTCTGTTTCAAGCATCAGCTCAGTTTTCTCAACATGTAACCCTTGGCAACTGAGTATTTGTTCTTCAAGGCACTGAGGATGGAAACATACATCTTTAGCTGAATGCAGACGGGTCTTAATTTACAACACAAGCGCCATAAATACAAGGGACCATCAATCAAAAAAGAATGGCGACTAAATATTAACATGTGGCCCAGCAGAAAGAGCTTATGCTGCATTAAGGGAGAGCGGTGGAGGGAACGCTTCAAGGTGTCCATCCAAAAGACATTTTGATTTTATGTCATAGGCCGTATATAATTACAATGCGGGCCATATGTGGCCCACCAACCTTCAGTTTGACACGCCAAGTTGACAGCAAAGGCTCTAATGAGAAGAAAAAAGTTAAATATGGATTCATTTTTAGAGTTACCTTAGTTGTAAGGATCTTGAAGTTGCTCTGTTCTGGGATGATGGGATGCAGGAGATGAAAGTGGAGGTTGTGAGTGTCACCTGAAGCCAGTCGTATCGACGCAGAGAGCTGAGGAGGAAAGCACAGATGGGAAAGATTATATAGCTGAACGATGTTCAGCCAAGATTAAAGCATTCTTTTAAAACTAAACAACACTTAGAATCAACTGGTGATGCTCCGATCGATCCGTCACCGATCATGATCAGCCGATTTCAGCGTGATAGGTGAATGCCGATTACAACAAATGATCATGTGTGACAGCCTCTGATGAAGCCCCGCAAGTTGTGATGTGTACACTCCTCCCTACTCGCTGCTCACTCTGCATCAGAGTGTCTGCCGTGAAGGTTCCTTCAATCTGTCATTTAAAGTTTCCACCCTGCAGCACATGCACGGGAAAATGATGTGCAGGAAGGGCGTTAACATTACATACGCCATTTAAAGCGCCAGCACTTGATGGTGTGCAGAGAGTTTTCCCGGCTCATGATAGAGAGACCTCTGGTTCCTCTACAGCAGTCTTTCAGCAAGGCTAACGCTTAACAACACCCGTCAGTCCAACCGTGGCATTCAGAACGCTAAGCAAATTGCCCAAGAAATAACTATTAATAGCTAGAAGACCAGTCTTTCTCAGGTGTTGTTTATGTGGAGAGGGAAACGACTGGATCCGTCGCCGCTTTGGAGTCGGGTGCAGGGTTCCTCAGTCACCTGAATCTGAAACTTTGGAAAATGTCTAGAGCGGAAATAAATAAATTTAAATATTTCATGGACATATCAAAACTCTAGAGATTCACCAAACTGCGATGTCTCATATCGAATTGAATGGTTTTCAGTTGTCCTTCTGACAGAATAGTTGCAGTATTCTGCGAGCAGATGCAAAGCAAATCATCCTACAAACAGTTGAAGCCCGTCTCTTAACATGTCTGTAAATAATTTTCTTGGCGACTTAAATTTTCTTGAGGCGGGGCTATAAAGGCAGACCCCAGCATTGTGGCTTGCGGTTGACGTCTGGGATAAAATACATACATAACAGAGTAAATAAAACAATGAGACGTTGGTTCACGTGGCAAAACTATTGACAGTAAGCTACCAATGCTAATACGGAATACTTATACATAAAGTTACTTTAAGACTGATACCAGACATCGGTATCAGTATATGCCTATTTGACACTGGTTAGAAACAGTTTTTCAAAAAAATAATGTCGCTGAATAGTGACGTCACCGGAAAAGCAAGGCACCATGGCCAAACTTCAGAATGTTTTATTTACCTTCCCATGTATCTATTAGGTCCCAGACATCTACGGCGAGTTGTTAGATATGGTTTCTGCCATTTTTTTGTAATAAAAAAGGTAAATGTATCTGATGGGGTCAGTCGTCAGCAGAAACGGTCAGTGGTTGCGTTTTCCACCTGTTGTTTACATGGAGCGGAAACCCAGGGTTCCACACACTTTGAACTAAAGAGTGATGACAACACAGGGTAGAACATTTTGAGCTTGGACACCAGTGACACCAGTAAAAACTTTAAACAAGAAGCTAATGGCCTCGCCCACATACACTCTCCGACACAGGACTTCCTCCACTAGGTTAACTAGATCCTTAGAGTGAGATGGGTAAAGGATGACAATGTCGACAAGGATAATCGTCCAGAGAGAGTGGTGTGATGTCCAGGAGTGTCCTGCTGCTGTCCCCCACAGCCACGGATTGACCAGTGACGAGGAACGGGCAGACAGCTCAGACAACCCGTCACTCACTGGGACTGTCAGGGAGGCTCACTGATCCACATGGACAGGACAAGTCCTTAAAAACAAACACTGCTGTATAAACGCTCCAATTTTGACAGAGGCGATGACAGTTCTTGGAGGATTTTGGCGGAAACTTCATAAACTTCAGATGTGCACGGAAGCCACGAGTATGAATGAAAGAGACACCTCATTTGGGATAAAAGCTTAGAGAGTGCACTACAGTCGCTTTTGGGCAATTGTTAAAACTATCAAAGCCTTGATATTCATTTGCAGAAGCTTCTCTGTTCCGTCTGTGGGTATACAGCTGTTGCATATTCAGCCACCAGGGAAAATAACTGCCTTTCATCTTTAATTTCTTTTGTATATACTGACCTAGTAAAAAATAAATGAACTTATCTGTACTTCACACTGAGGAGGGAGCTTAAGAAGTGACTGTGATTGTGAGCAGTTGAATAGTTTCTTTTGAAATGGGGTAAACTCAAGACTGTTATTCTATTAGGAAAGACAAAGCTTCTCCCTAGGGGGGCCTGCAGTTACCCCTCAGAGGGGCCGAGAGCCAAGTGGAAAGGCAGGGAAGAAAAGACAAAAGCTTTTTTTCCCTAGGGGACGCAGCAGCTGATCCTAGATCAGTTACAACTCACATCTACAGACAATTAGAGGTTGGGGAATCTGGGATGGGTAAATTGTTCTCAGATCTGTACTTTGGGGGCAATGTTAACAAGGCACCACTGGAGGCATAGTTGGGTCTGTGGCATGTGTGCGTGCGCGCGCGTGTGCATGAGACACATCTAATGGGCCCCCCAGAGGAAACACCCGGGAGCTAACCCATCGCTGCAGCCCACCCTTCTTTTATTATTCTTCACAGACACTTAAATGACTTTCAAAAACTTTACAAAGGCAAAGTCTTCCACTCGCATCTAAATCTTTTGACTTAAAACTGAAGCAGCCAGAGAGAGTTTTAGATCAACTCAAGAGCGCTCGAGCTAAATTTGGCATTATTAAACTTCATTTAGAGGGTAGATGGAAGTACAGAGGGCACCAAGACAACTCCAGAGTAATAAGCATTAAGTTCTACTTGAGACATACATTTTATACTCAAGTGAAGGTTACATGCCCTTAGAGAGTCTTAGTGCCGTCGGCACAAAACGTCGGAGATGTTCACCCCCAGGATCAGGACTGAGCACTCCTGATGCACCACCGCGCCATCAGCTGTTCCAGTCTAACCTTAATTGGAAGGGTTCATAGTTTGCTACGATACATCTCAGCGAACATGGAGTCTAGTTTCTGCAGGAACTCTTGCTTTTCAGAACATTCCAGTCAATACAATGGTCATTTTTAGCATTTAATACTCACAATGTACTGTGACATTTGCCCAACAATGCATCATACTTTCAAATAGCAAGCGCTATTAGTCGAAGAATGAAATTTCAAGTCAAGAAACTACTCCAAATCTATTCATAAGAACCATGGTTGCACATTTCTATACAACTAGCACTCTAGTTGAGGGGGAATGATGGCAACCTCCTAAACAAAAAAAGAAAAGAGAGAAATCATCCCCCCTTTCAAAGTGCCATCCCCTTTCAACCCCCTTCTTATAGTAAATGTTTGAAATATATGCAGTAATCTTTAAGCTAAAAAAACGTACACGACAAACTGTAGCAACAATTGTTCATGTCAATTGACTCAACACACAAAGCTCAATGATGCTACTAAAACACACCTGACAACCTGTGATCACAACTATATAACAAAAAAGAAAAAAGTTCTGTCAATATTTACCCTCCCACAGGCACATGACATTTGGGGGGTGTTGGTCAAGACAGATAAAAGAGCACACATAGCAAACATATTACTGTTGTCACTGGAATAACCAACTTCTATTTGCCTGTCTTCACCAATACATTTCAATTATATGCAAGATTTATGGTCAATTGCATGTGACTAGTGATTAGTGCATATAGCCGTGAAGCAATAGGTTGCTGGTTCGCATCCGGCCTATGGCTTTTAATGCATGGAACTGAGGAGTAGGAATGTTCATCGAGGGAATCTAAGAATGAAGGAAAAAAATGGGGCTCATTTATCATGCAAGGAAAAACAAAGTAAAAGGGCTTGTGCTTGGCACCACTAAGGGAATATCTGCGTGTCCCATCGTGTCAGGAAGGCGAATCGTTTTTTGTTTTTGTTTGTTTTACAGTCAACTACTGTATACAATCAAAGAATTGAAAGTGCCAATCAAATAACACTAAAACAACTGGTGAGCTTCGGGTCCAGCAGATGCCATTTCAGAAATTAAGCAGCAACTTGAGAAAAGTTTATAAGAAATTGTTAGCGTGAGCTATACACACACATACCAGCATAGCCCAGCATAACAGCACATCCTTCATAGGGCATGAAGGGATTGTGGGACATGGTTATCATCTTAGTCTTTGTTTACATCAGAGATAGAAGCAGTGCTACCAGAGACAGAAGCACGGGAAAATGCTGTGTATAGTAGGCATACAGCACATAAAAAAAAAAACGCTGATGATCACATGATATGACTTTTCTTCACTTCCACATCTGTATGGAGCACACACTTACAGAATTAGCAGCCCAGTCTGTGTGGGTGGCGCCTACATGACCAGCGCACCCAACTGACTTTTGAGAGGACCCAGGTTATACTGTATCGTGCGGAAAACCTTTCGGCAGAATTCATACTACTCATGATTAGACACAATTTCTTCGCAGGTGGATATAAGGCTAAGACTCAGCAACCATTGTTCAGGAACTTGGTTCATCAAGCTGCCAACGCTGGGCAGCTCCGAGTTTTTCAGACACTACCTCCAGAATTTCCAAGTGGAAAAAGGTGGAGGGGGCTCCCGGCGGACCTGACCTCAACTCTGGTGAATACGAGTGGGATCAGTATGGACGTGCCTTTGAGGCCGAGTGACCAACACAAGACGCTGGCTCACTTGCAACAAAAGCTGAAAGAATGTGACACCATCTCGCAGCAATGTGCCACATTTCTGGTGATTACTAGTCTTGTCCTCTGCCACAGCACGGACCCTGGTATGTCTAATTAATATACGCTGCAAAAACAATCATAATAATAAAATAAAAAATAGATATTTAAAGAAAATAACAACAGTGTGACAGAACTCTTAGCTTTAAATACAATTTAATGGTATAATTTTGCTATTCAAATATCAAAAATAATAATATATAGTATATGAAGTATTTTCAGTATTGAGTATTCTGTGCTACAAAGTGAAACACAAAAGTATTTGACTATAGCTGAATGAGAATAAGAGGCTGATCAATCATTTAATCCCTACGGACCCAAACTTCTGCCAATGATCAGAACCTCCAGGGAGCACTATGATTCCTCCCAAGTCCAAGAACATAACATGACCGGTCTTTCTAGGTTTCAGGAGATTAAGGGCTTGATAATAACAAGACCCCAGTGTCACACAGTGCAGACTGATTGAAGTCTTATAAATTACACAAAAAAATACTTAACACACTGCAGGCTAAAACATTCAGCCCTGGAGCTCACTTGAGATGAGAAAAGACAAAATACATTTTAAGCATTGCTCCTGGGCCAAAAACAAAAGTGTTCACAGTCAAATAAGAGCAAAAGCTGTAGCTACTCATTGAACTCTCATTGTTGTAGCCATACTCAATAATAACACAAGGAGTGCGGAAGAGGCTTATTGCGTACAAAGAAACCAGTTCCTGATATTGCAGGACTGTACCTCTTTCTCCATGAAATTGACACAGACGCCATCTTTGGGAACATTTTTGGCCATGACTGTGATGATGATTTGAGACTCCGTCTGGTACCAGTCATGCCTTGAAGAGTGAAGAAGAGAAAATGGTATGTTATTGAACTGTAATACTGTTGAACTGTCGGCCACTTAGTTCCGCTTCGGCAACAGGTTCTATTAATTGGTCTACAGAACTCTAGTGAATTTGTGACTCACTTCACGTTGGGAGCTGCTGGTGCCTGCTGGGTCCGTTGTCATCCGCGGAGAGCGAAAACAGCAGTAGGGAAAGAAAAGTTAGAAGTGAACAGGACGGAATCCAAAAGGCATGAAAAGTACATCGGTACAAAAATAGAACAAAAGAAGCTTAGTAAGGTTTAAATTGTCCTGAAGCAGGAGGATGCAGCACAAAGTCAGCTGCTCTTCAGCGCGGCCGATGCAACAGTGCCCCCATGTGGCCCAGCCCAGAAACTCACCCGGGTGTCTCCGCTGTTTGGCAACATCTCTGCAAGAGAAAAAAAGAAAAAGAATTCAGGGTTCGAATGAAACCTTAAAGTCACTAAATCTTTTAATCTGCTCTCAAACATTTAAAGGTGTTTTTATAAAGAGGCCAAAACTAATGGGACATTCAGGGATGTTTTCCAAGATAATCCAAAATACAAAAATAAATAAATAAATAAATAAAACAAATCACTGATGTTGCTGAGGCAGTGGAGTAAAAAAAATCTATTCTATGACTCGAAACAGAGTCACTAGGCACTTGGCATTTCTGAGCTCATAGACCATTTGGTTCAGGTGGGTCCCCTGGACACCTGCCAAGTGAGGAGAGTGAGAGGAGCATAGAGACAGTATCTATGCTGACCTGGAAACACCTTAGTGTTCTCCCTGGTAGAGGAACGCTGGGCTTCTTTGCCCTGTATATTGCCCCCACAACCCAAAAAGCAGCCACAAACAGACCGTAGAGACTTATTTCTGGATGATAAGAACTGAAATTACGAACAAGTTTAACAAGCTGACTTGTTTTCATTTGCCTCACTTCAGCAGCAACTTTGCTCATCTATACAGAGCTAACTCACTAGCAGATTGCGCCGCGCACAACTCTGACTCAGGTCCAATTGTTTGGCTATTTGGAGGCGTGATGAGCAATGTTTCGTAGAGATTGGAAGCAAAATGACTCATCACTAACATACACAGTACAACAGAAGGCAGATATAAAACGACATAGAGGACAGAGCTCCTTCGACATCCATTTCAAAAGTGTGCTCCACAGAAACCGATTCAAAAATGTATCTTCGGGGAAAATAGATAAGTCCCTGGAAATACCCAACCCAAACAAAGACAGATAATCAAACACGCGCTCTTCAGGCTTTCCACCCGTCTGTTTACCAGTCCACCTACGTGTGGGAGACCGTGCCAGTCTGATCACTGATTACCAGCATGCTGTCATACATTATTCAGCGACAACATTACAAGGAGCACACATAGGGAGAGATGAGATGATAGGAGGCGTGCTAATGTCGCCTTAATGGGGTCACGTTTGGGAAGATACCAGGGGTGCATCTTACACTTATATTTGATATCAACCTAAACATAACGCTGACGTGCAGCGCTGTGTGTGCAGCTGTTAATAAAAACAACACCAGAAGAAAGCCAACTCTTGTGTTGTGAGCCAACCCCCACCCCTCCTCTGGTTTATGCGCCCTGATGTGCAGGATCATGGAGCTTCAGTCTCATCGAGGCCTCGCAAACATCAGTAACATGAACTGATGAATCATGCTGCTCCCGGGAGGATGTGTGCACACGGGTGAGCAGCTCATTTGTCAGACTTGTGCACTTGTTTACTTGAGATGATCCAGAGTGGCCAGAGATCCCGGCGCTCGGAAACACACCAGGACTCGGCCCAAACACTCCACTGCTGTCAGGGCATGGACGCATTAGCGGTGTAGGCAAGTGCATGCTGTGTGAGTATGTGTGTGAGTCTGGGACTCTGATGCCTGTGTTGGCTTGTGTATGTATTCCTCAGTGCTGCACAGGAGTGTGGGCATGTTGAGAGAGTTGTTGTTGTGTGTGCGTGCGTTATCGTACTGTTAAAAGTGTGTAGCGATTTCTTCTCCACGTGTTTCATGATTGGCTCTCACAATTGTGTTGGTGTGTATGCTGGGTGTGTCTTCTGTAAATACGTGTGACATATGCATCCATGTTTGTGTCTCAGAGTTGTGTGTCACTGTCGGCTTCCGCACGTTGTTTTCTCGAGTGCGTTGGTTTATGTGTGTATTTGTGAAAGCAGTGGATAAGAGGGTGGAGTGGGTGGGTATGGATGTTGGTCTATGGATGCACGCTGTGTGCAGGCGTGTGTGGGTTTATTTAAGAGCTGTAAGCCCATTTTGCTTCATCTCATATCAGCCAATGTGTGCACCTGTGTCAGCACTAGCATGTATTTGTGTGGTCATTTATACTATCTTGACTGGTGAATCAATATAGTCCGCACACATTTACTGTGTGAGTCTACGTGCTTTGTGTACCATTGTGAGCATGCACCCATGTTTGATGAGTCTGTGTTAGTGTGCGGTGGCTTCACCACCGTATTTCACCTTAACTCATCTTCATATCATCCTTAACCACATCATGAATCTCAATGAATGGCTTCCACCTATCAGCTCCGATTTCTGTCTTTTTTTCATTCTTATTCCATTTTTAAATCAGTAAACCAACATACACATCAAACCGGATGTTTTCCTTTCCTCTACAACTAAGGTGAGATGAAAAAAAAACAGGGTCGATAAAAATAAACACACTTTTTAAACATGCTTCAATCCACAACTTCGTCAAAAACACACCCACCAGTGATGCTCAGATTGAAATGGACACAGGTTGATTGAAATCTACCTGTATAAAGCAGTAACTACATCCAGCAACATATTTGCAGCTGGACTTGTTTAAATGCTGCAATATGCATTTTGCGATTTTGGCACCTTAAGGGTTTAAACTGTTGAACCTGCCGGCTGTATACAAAGCTTAGAAATGGTTACTATGTGTCATAAAATTGTTGCATGCATCCATTGATAGAGCAATATACAGTATAATATAGAATATTCTCCAGCTGCTAAAAGTACATCACAACTTTCATCTGGTGTCTGCAAGTTGGAGGTGACAATTCCTTCCATTCACAGAGGACACACATTTCTTCTCTTCCATTCCCAGCATTCTTCATCCACAATGGTCCTTGCTTCTCCTCTCCAGGTGTCTAGACCATCTGAGTCTCTCGCTCTAAGAAAATCATTTCTAATCTTATCCTTACTAATCTATGCAAACCTCTGCATCTTCAACCTCCAAGTCCACATCTCATGTTTGTTTCAGAGCTACCGTATCTAAACCATGCATCATGGCAGACTCAGTACTGTCCTTTCAAGCTTCCCTTTCACTTTAGCCTCTACCTTTCTGACACGCAACACTACATACTCAAAACTTAGGCCTCAAATTTCATCCATTCCAAAGCTTTACTCACCGTCCAGCATCTCCTCACAACGCTTGATCCAAATCTCATATGAATTGTCCGAAGCTGAAAAAACAAAAACAAAAAAACAGGGTAGTCATTTAAGTTTAGGAGAAAAAAAAAAATAATAATAATAATAACGGGGGACACTGAAGCAAACAGCAGTGTATAACCAAAGGAAGTTTTATCTCATCACTGAGAAGACTTCAACAACACCATCAGGTGGGGGAAACAGACTGAGCATAAAAAGTAGAAAAGTAGACGCTACTGGAGGGAGGATGTTTAAAAGATGCTTCTCAACCGTGCACTTGATTTAGGGAGTTGAACTGCTAAGAGACATTTCTCATTTTTCACGGTGGATTCTCAGAGGAAGCAGCACAGATGTGACTGTAAGAAGCCAGTTTCGCCAGTGGAACGATGAACCAGCAGCCAGTTCACATTATAATATTGGACTATAGAATTTTGTAATGGATCAAGCCTGTTAACTACAAATATTGAGTCTGCTACTCAGGGGACAATCAATTAAATTGATTTTGAGGTGTATCTAATCAATATCAGTCTTGTCTCTTTCAGATGGAAGGCAGTTGAGAAGGAGTAGAACATGGCGGAAGACACCAAACAGCTGTTGAAAACGAATGTAAAAAAAAGAATACAGCATTGTTATGCCCCAGTGTCAGAGTTCTTCATAAACTGTAACCTTGTCAGAACCTGGTGTAGTCAGAACTGGTGTAAATTAAACTACATAATCCCCCACAAGCAACTCTGTATTTTAACTGTGGTGTGTTGCTTCAGTGATAATAATAATAATAACAATAACAATAATAATAATAATGCAACAACAACAAGAGGGCCGCCACAGCAAACAAAACAAACAAAATTCTAGCAATTAAAATCACAATATTTACATAGACAAAGATGGAAAGTATTTCTTTACTATACATAATGGATAGTACATAACAGCATAACATAACAGATAACAGGGGCCAGTCAAAGCCAATTTAATTTACTTCTTGCACATTGAAAGAAAGCCCAAATATAAGATTCTATAACACTGGCTTAGAAATAAACTGAAATCAGACAAAAAAGACAAGAGTGACATCACTCACTATCCAACTGATGTCCTTTAGTGAAGGCAGCATGCGCAGATTGAAAGTTATTCAGGTGGTACTCTGCTATCCTGCAGTCAAAGAACAATAAAGTTTAGTTGAGGATATGCTCTGAGGGGAGATGGGAGGAAGTCACTTGCATGTCAGAAGGCACAAATTAAGGACTTAAATTTCGTTTTCAATTTCAATGGGTGTCCATTCCTTTTGTAAGAAGACCATCACTTACCCTGTTCGCATAAAGGCCAGAGGTAGACTTGGTTTTAGTTGCTCTGCCCTTTTTGCATCATCAACAGCACCTGCACATGAACCATGAAAATGATTGACTTAAATGAACACAACCTCTTTTTGGAAAATATGGAGTGTTTGTCTCAATGAAAGAGATGTAGCTATCTCTACATGGATAAAATATTATATTCTAAATTAACTGTATGACAAACTTATTAGTTGTAAGGAAAATTAATAATCATTTTAATAAAGACAGCTGCAAAATCAATAGAGACATGAACCACTCCACAAAGTATGCAACTTAGAAATTTAAATTCACAACTGAGATTCAAGCAACACACTTACTGCTGTAGTTTTTGAGTAATATGTGGGCATAGGCACGCTGGCAAATCCACTCAGCATTGTCGGCATCTCCTTTCAAAGCATCATTCAGTTCCTGTTTAAAAACAAATGTAAAGTTGGCTTCAAAACAAAATAATGTATAATAATAAATTAGTAAAGCTATTTGTGATACAAGTGCAAGCAGTGCACTTTTCTCAGTATACTGCAGAAGCATGTATTCACATCCTACATATGAAATATGAAACACAGTTTACAGCAGAGATCATTCAAAGAATGAAAATGCATTGACAAAGGAATGAACTTGTATACATCGTTCACACAGCAGCTACTACTACTTTAGAGTGGAGTTTATATCTCCTCTTCTGAGTGTGTATCGATCTGCGATGTTGGTGGAATCACAAAATGAATCCCATGACAAAAGAGAAAGCAAGCAACTATATTATAAAACGGTTACACCTTAAACCTCCACACAGCAACAGTTTTATCTGGCAAACATGAGAGGTTAAGTAATGACAAATGTAAACTGACACTGAGTAAGTAGTTAAGATAATAATAGCAAGGACGGTATGTCGTCATAAAAGTCGAAGAGGAAAACGACAAGCTAGTGTTCACCTCCAGAGCTTTCTGTGGGTCTTCATCGATGAAGCTATCCGGGAAGGTGCTGCACCGAAAGAGAAACAACAAATTACCGGCTAAATAACAACATCGTCGACCAATTTTTTCAGCATAATTTATCATTTAGAAGGTCAAACGTACCGCTCAGTTGCCATGCTTTAGTGAAAAAACAGGCAGTGGCGATGAAGTACCTAGAAAGTTCTAGATATGTGCAGTGATGGAAACGTGAGAAGAACCTGTCAACATCCGGCTGCACCTCAGAGAATATCAGCGCGCCCCCTATCGAACCGGCGGGGTCGTGGACTGGTGAAAACTAAACAGAAAAATGTGTTTATTTAGAAATGTTATTTAAAAATGCGTATTTATTTATTTATAAATTCTGTGGAAATTACTCACTCCGGTTTACCTTATTTATTTACCTTATTTACCTTATAACTTTTTTAATGGGGGCATTATTGCATTGTTGTTTACAGGAAAATATTTCACTTGCTTTCCATTGAAAGACAGTGTAGTTAGACAAGACAATTCCAGCCCCATCCACCACAAGAGAAAGTCAAAATTGAGAGTAATATTATTATTAATAAAAACAAGTAGCTTCATGACAATATTTCTAATTCCAGACTTTCATCTGGAAGTAAATTGCAGAAACAGAAATATATTTAAGTCAACTTATATGAATTATTATAAAATTATAAGTCAATTAATTTAAATGTTGTAGGAGTATAGATCAGACAAATTTCCACAATCACAAGTTTATTTTGTATAGTCAACAGTTATTGTCATAACCTCTCCAGATTGCCTTAAAATAAACACAGATAAAGCAACATAAACTCCAGTGCTTCCTCAGCTACAGAGACCAGCAAAACAGAGATGCTCATCTTTGAAATAAAGCGTAAAACTTCTCATTCAGTTCTGAGGGTGAAGGCACAGTCATCGCGCATCTATCATCTACAATCACAGATTTAACCAGAAATCCATTTTCACATTGAGTATAAGGAGTATTGGCATTTAAGGCGTTGACATAAAGCTTACATGAACCAAAACTGCTAATCATAATAAACTTTACTCTTTGCATAGAGTATATTGCCAGCGTGGTAAAAGTATATTTACAAAACCTGAGGAAGGAATTGGCAACAAGGCACAAGTCAAGCAAACAAAAAAAATACACAGTACATAACGGACAATACGCAAACATGCAAGAGGTCCACAGAAGCTTGTGTTTACGCGTGTGATAAGGAAACATAGATTAAATAGAAGTAGTGAGCTAAATTAACATCACTGGTGATTGTCCACTACAGCAAGAAGACTACGTCGTAAATACGAGAGTGATCCCTTGTTTTGAACATTAAAGTCCACAAATTTTAAAAAAAGGAATGTGTTTCCCTCAGTAATCTCAAAGGTAGAACGGAAGGAAGGAATAAAGAGGCACTTAAAGGAGAAACAGCAGGAGTAAACTTTAGTGCAAAGTAACATCTTTAAGGCAAAGGCAAAAGTGAAAGAGGCTTGTCAAAAACACGTGTTAATCGGGTGCATTGGTCCATTAAAACAGAGCTCCAGTGCAAGCAGAGAAGCTCTGCTGAGGTTTAAGAGGCTGTACGTTCCAGTGCATGTTTCTTTGGCGTAATAAGATAACTTTATAAACATATCAGAACATTGAGAAGACTGTTTGGATCCAGCCGAAAGCTATCAGATGTCAATCTGAAACAGAAAGTCATGCAGAAAAGCACATCATTTGTCATTTCAATATTTACCTGAATTGAACAGGATACAATAATTGCTTTTGTTATTAGAAATAAAATTGAAACAAGAGATTTATCTTGTTATTGAAAAATCAGATCTGCTGTTGAACAAAATTCATGAGTATCAAGACTGCATAAACACAGTGTGTGCTACTTTGGAGTGATAAATCCGGCACAGCATTTATCTCTTCAAAACAGTTCACTGTTTGTTTTGTCGTCCAAAATCAAATAAATAATACAAAACATTTCATCCTGATTGTTCATTAAAAGAATATAAATCATGCATTTCATGTTTTACTGCACTTGCTATATTAAAAAAATGATGAATTTTCCAAATAAATATTGAATGAACAAATGGAGAATTCCATGTCCAAGCTTGCATTCCTACACGTCTGAGAATAAGACAATGAATTGCAGCCAGAGGAGTGATGGGGTTGTGTTACTGGCCAGTGTTAGTAGTGGGAACCAGCTGGGAAGTCTCCAATCGTGTGGTCTTCTCTCCTGCGTGCAACTTGTGGTCAGGCGCTTTGGGCATGACCTGACCATCAGCAGAATCCTGCTGTTCACAAAGACTCCCCAGCAGCTGGGCGGTTTTGAAGACAGACGCCTGGCCTGTGGGCTGCAGCGACTGGACCTTTCTCAGATTCTGTAGCGTCCTCAGCATCTCTGCAGACACAATGGGTAAATGCTGCTCCTGAATCAAACTGTTGCTGCCTGTCCGCAAGACGGAGTCACGTCGGACTGCGGCCTTGGACTGGTGAGCAGACAGGTCTTGGTCGGGGCTGAAGGATTCCTCCTTCTCGGTGGGGATGGCCTCCTCTTCATTCTCAGACTGATCACTTGATGACACTGTACTATCAGCAGAGTCCCCGCTCAGATCTTCATCGTTGTCGCTGGTTTCGTCATGATCTTCTTCTCCTTTGCAGCCGTCTCCTTCTGTTATGTAGATCATGTCTTTAGGGAGGGAGGTGAACTGATAGACCAGGCGCTGACCTTCCACCTTATTCAGAATGCCTCTCTGGTAGTAGTACCTGCATTAGAGCACAGACATCATTGCAAGAGTTTTCCCCATATTTTCAGCCACAATAATAATCATATAAATGCACATACACTATCAAGATCTCGGTTGCGTGGAAAAAAAATATTGATATCAACTATTTACAAAAAAAGAGTGGATAAAAAGTAGAAAAAAAAGTTCACTTAAAGTCCAATGTCCGTCTTGTACATATAGCTGCATATAACAAGCATCGATTTGCAAAGGGTAAGAGCATCACTTAACATCAGTCCATATTAGTCCAGATTTCTATGTTTGAGATATTCAAGAAATGAACCCCAGATCCTTTTGAAAACACTTTACTTTGATCAAAAAAGACATCTTTTCCATGGCAACACAGGAGCTCAGTTTCTTTGCTTCCGAAAAACAAAGATCCATACATATCCGTTGGCATTTGCAAGAGTCAGGACACAATACCATACCTGAGTGCTCTGCCCATGGTCTCATAATTCATATCAGGTTTATTCTTGTGTTTTCCCCACAGCCTGGCCACTGCTTTCGAGTTGACCAGCTTGAAAATGCCAGCGTTCGGATTGGTCCATTTGATATACCGCGGGCACACTTGTCGGTCCTGCAGGAGCTCCATCAGGAACTGCCACAGGTACAGAGTGTGTCCCCCTAAAGCAAAAAACGAAAGATGGTTTAGAGGACAGAGGAAATTAGGATTGTTTTTTTTCCTTTTTTACCTTTGTTGTATTTATGCTTCTTAACTACAATGTCTGGGGTTGGAGACTCTGCTCGTCTAGATTTCTTTCCTGTGAACAGATGATGAGAAAAGTCTGCATAAAACCCAGATTTCATACTTAAATATAAAGGTAACAACAATTATAATGCCAAAAGTGTGTTGGGTTCCCTGTGCTTCAGTATGAAGAGAGTGCATGACAGAGCTTTCCAAGAAACAGAAAGGAAAGCATGTCGACAGACACCCAAAATCAACAATTCGGCACTAGAGAAACAACTGACCTCTTTTTCGAGACCGCAGTTGTGTCACGGGCTTCTTGGTGTGCAACGAGTTCCACTGTGTTTGGTCGACCGTTTCCACAATACCCCCCGCTGACACGGTCACCTGAGTAACAGGAGTGGCGATGACATCACCCAGGGAAGGAAAAAAGGCCGGAGCTGTAGAGGACATGGACATGAATTCAATGTTCAGCAGTTTAAAATGCAGCTGCAACTGGGAGTTAGATGCTCACAATAATGCTGATCCAGTGACAGAGGGTCGGGACAATCCGTGTTCAGAAGCGAGTCAGCAGAAACCAGCGTCTCCATGATCTCCTCCTCATTATCAAAAGATTCCACTATAAAGACAGAGAGGGACAAATATTGTCACGTCAGAAAGAACATTAATTATTAAATTTCAATTGTACAGAATGTCAATATTCACTATGACAACTGCATACATTTTGGCTTATAATGTTGAAATCATGTTCTCATTTTCTCTGGGAAACAACTAAAGTTGCACATGAGGGTTCAATAAATTTCTTGGACTGGAAGGAAAGGAAGAACAAAAGCTGTCAACAACAAAATACTTCACAAACAAAATTAGAGAGCTCCCTTTATAACAGAATTAAATAAATAAAATCTTGTTTTGCAGCGTTTTCATTACTTGAGAAGCACGTAATGTTTTGCTGATAAATAAATTCCATGGTTCTGTGGAAACAAGTGCTGCTGTGAATTTGAAGTACATTTTCCAAACTCTTTTCTTTTCTCTCCTATTTTCCATGGATTGAAATAAAAGATGTGTCAGTGCAAATATAATTCATGCATGAAAAAAGTTTAAAATAGAGACGTAAAGATGACTGCAGTTGATTAAAATAAAATCAGCCTGGTTCCCGATATGACATTAGGACAAAAGAGGTGACGTTTCAGCGCAAAGGTGCGTCCGCACCGCACAGTATCTGTTAGGAGTTCTGGAACATAACTGAACTTTATAAGTGCAAACATCACAGACACTACACACTTCGGCACTGCCTGAAACTTTTCACTTCGTTCGTGAACTCTTTCCTAAACAACGAAAGCGCCAGGTTATCGCGTCCGTGAACTTCAGTGAACTGTGCTGTGCGACTGTTCGAAGCTTGTTGACGAGTGTGACGTACTAAAAGCAGTGGGCTAAACATCTGCTAGCTAGTAATAACTCCCCGTCAAATACACAAAAGTGCGTAAAAAGTGGCAAATACGACTCGACGGCGAGCCTAAGACACGTTCACACACAGGGCAATAAGATGATGTGCAATATTCGGACAATGACCCGGCATTTGTCACTTTAACGGGCGTTGTTTTCAGGAGCCAGCAGAAGCTAACAGCTTCGAGATGTCCAAGAGAGCTAGACTTACTTTTATCTCCCCAAATAGACAGGGAACACGTTAAAGCGCTTCACTTTTATCCAGCCTTTTCCACATCCTCGTAAAATGTATTATCAGTCCTCTCCCGGGAGTCTGGAATGTTTTGTTTCACTTCCTGAATGTTGTCGGAGGGTGGTCCATGCGCGTGGGTTTCTTGTACGCATGTGCGAACCCTGCCGTGCTTATTGACATTTGGATTAATGTAACACTGTCGTGCGATCAAGCGGCGGTCACGATGAGAGGGAAACGCCACAGTGGAATTCTTGTGAGACAAAGGTGCATTTATGTGTGCGAGTCCCATGTGCTGACCTTTGCACAACTGGAGGTGGTCGTCTACCAGCTGCAGGTCTTCACACGCGAGACCTGAGTACGACTGCAGGTGTGGATGAGGGACCTGCTCCACTATCACGGCAGGGTAACCGGAATGACTCCCGAGCTGAAACACACAACCAAATATTAAGTTTAAACACTCAGGGTTACGTGGTTCATCGTGCTAGTAAACATTCTCTGCGCACAGATGAATGAACATTCATTTATTTCTCACTTGTCATAGATCAACTCAACCAAAAGTGTGTAAGTATCATGCTTATCTGAAGGCATTAAAATCAATCCAAAATTGAGTTTCAAAAATCCGACACGGAAATACAAATGAAGGCTTAAACTTAGGTCGAAAGAATTAAATAAATATTATGAAAGTGAATGAATAGCCTGAGCAAATACACAACAAATTTGTGACGCTAAAAAAAGCAAGATATGATTTCCCTTCATCACATTTTACATTATATCAGCAATCTGTCATGTAGACAGAGAGGGACATGAGTAAAAGATGATGTGAAAGAAGAACCGAGTAATGTCAAGTTCAAGAACAGTAGTGTCAGCGAAATGCTGTCTTTTGCCCATAAAATGAGTTCTTTTACCGCAGTAAACAAGACATGACGTGCGGGACTCACAGTTGCGTGAGATCTCATTTGATCCTGACCGCCATCATCTCTGACACCATCACATTTCTTCACTGGCTTCCTGTGACACTCATCATCCGAAAGTTTCTGTCTCCAACTTAGACTTGTGTATGCGATCAGAGCTGTAGTTTAAATTCCATCCAGGGGTCATTCATTCTGAGTCACCAGTGCTCAAGGCACATTCAAAGTGACTTTCCCCGCTTCAGATCTCCACCTGGAATTATGTGTCTTGCATCAAGTTGAACATATTTGCTGCAGAGGCCCACGGCAAAGAGTCACCTTCATGGATTCTCGAAAGTGCAGTCAACGTATTTCTGCAATCTGTCTTTTTGTCTACTTCTTACTAGATTGAACAGAAAACATTGCATAAACGTATTTATTTTTAAAATGCATGATGCTTGGATCCTCTTGTGGGGATGAGTTAGCCGCTTCTTCTTTGTCTTGTTCAACAACTACACAAAGTTGTTGTCAACTCTTCTCACAACACTCGGTTGAGTCAGAATCAGGTTTTGGAGTGAAACCCCGGGTCCATAGCGAAGGCCTCTGAATCCTTAGGACCACCTTTGTTATTATAATAAACTGAGCTCCACCACCGCCGACATATTCTTTCACGCACACTATAATGAGTTGAAAAACAGAGGGACTCACCCCGGAGAGGTTCACATGGTCACTGGCGAAGTCAAAGATGAGTTCAGACTGCTGAAGCATGGCTGAAGATCGACAATTCTAACTGGAGTGAAACAGCATTCCTGTTTGAAGTCTGTGGGTCCAGTGTTGCAGGTTAGTTGAGGCTCAGTTATCAGAGGAGAGCATCACCCAGGACGACAACAAGGCTGGTGTGCTTCCATGCAGCAGAAGTCGGTTCTGGGCGGGAGATGTGTGCTGACTAATTGAGCACGGACACACAGACGTCACAGGAAGCTGTTTGCTTGCGTTGGTTTCGACTCTCAATAGAGGAAGTCGGGCTGTTAAACCGTCCTGCGGTCAGATTAACCAGTGGAAGACCAGAGTGGCTGAAATGCAGAACTGTGAGAGACAGACCCTGCACACAAGGAAAGAAATATATGAGGACAATGTAGTATACACAGGAAATACCATTGGAAACGCTTGCTTCTGTGAGTTGAGACTTAAAGCACAAAAGGATTTAATCGAGGTCAAACCATAAACAGGAAGGAAACACTTGCACATCCAGGTGTGAGTGTGCAAGTGTTTGGGAGGGGTCCATGCTCATCTATATGAACTACGGTTGTTTGATGACATGTGAATACAATCCAATTGCTTGCAAACTATCTTTCCTTTCATTTTCATCATTGAACCCAAGTACTGTAGCTCCCGTTGACTAAATGCTGGGGCAAGAAGTTGTAAAAAGACAACAATTATGTTTCGAGTTTTGAGTGTGGTATTTTACAAAAAATCCCACGTTATTTTACACCAATAGATCATTGTCCAAAATGTCCATTATATTCATTATTTTATGTAAAAACATATATTTCCTTCAGAGTACTCTATCCTACTGTAATAACAGCATTTTTGCACAGTGTGATTGTTGCAGATACTTACGGCGCTACACATTAAAAAAAATATTTTTTCTTATTTACATATCTTTAATTATACCTTCTTTCAACAAGCAATGTCATGATTCAATATCAAGTCATTATACAAAAAAAAAGAGTTCATGAGGAAAAATTGCTTAAATAATGACTCAATATTTAGACATTAAAAGAATTTTCAGACGAAAATTTGTTATCAGGCATACATTTTTGCTAAGATAGTGGAAATTTGGAGGCAAATAAATAACTAAATGGACCATATATATATAGAAATGGCAAGAAACTAGTCCATCCCACACCTTAAGTGGACTGTCTATCTTCCTCAGCTGAGAGTCATGTTTGGAACACAAGACAGTCATTAAGTTCTATCCAATAAAGTTTAGCATTTAGGTTCAGTAGTTTGTAAAGGGTGAATAAAGTTCTGTAAAATCATGCTTGGCCTCTTAATATTGATATGGTGTGGTGAGCGTGGTGGTTTTTACACAGAAAGGCTTCTATTTTTGTTTATAAGAGGGACAGCATGTTTGGGTCAGTTATCACACAGGAAGCACAGCTCAGTGAGGAGGCGCCACTTCCTGAGTTTCAATACCAAACCTCTGCCAACATTGCAGCCTGCTCTCATGATTCTGGTTTCCGTTGGGGTTTCCAACTATGCTGTCTACCATTGTGACTAAAATCCTGCAACATTGTTTAATACCAAGAGTGCAAAATTATCATCATCAGATTTCTTCTCACAGGCCCAGCCACAGCAGCTCCCGACGGCTGAACCTGAAAAGCAAGCTCTGGTAGTACGACATGGCTGGCTGCCATGATACTTCACTGGCACTGAATGTAGCGCAGCACTTGATTCTTCTTTTGTTGGATTGAAAATCAGCTGCGTTTTTTTTGCTAGATCTGTGCTGTCCTCTTCTGTGGCTGCTATTGTGTGCTCATAGTGAGCGTGGCCTCCAGCCTGACTCGAGAGAGTTTACAATACTATAGAGTTTACAATACACACAGTGTTCATCAGTACTCCGGTCACATATAGGTTTGTCTCTGTGGCCTCTGTGAAGCCTGTGAAGAGGCTGCCAAGCCCCCCAGGACAGTGATAAGCCCACATAGCATTCTTCCTCCACTGCGTGTGTGTGTGAAGTAGGCCAGGGTGATAACAGTATGGCAGGCAAGGCAGGCTCAGATAAGACCCCTGTGTTGCTTTGGGTTACCAGACCCGGCTAAACCAACAAAGTCAGGAGTGTGCCGTTTGCTGCTAGAAAAAGTCTTCTTTAACTGAACTGCTTTCACTTTCTCTTTTCTCTACACACCACATAACTCTTAATGTTAAACCGAATGTTTACCTTGTGTGTGTGTCTCTTTAAGCAGCAGGATCCAAAGGGCAACCGGAAGCCTGTCCTTCAGGCAGAAGATAGTTTTGCTTGATTCCCGACAATGTTTTTTGAGGATTTTCAGTCACGAGAGTTGGTTAATTCTTCATTCCCCACAGCGGTTGTCGGTTTCTGCTTCGTCCCCGGCCTCCCTCCTCCCTCCTCCCTCCCCGGGCTCCCATTGGTTACCTGTGTTGTGAGTCAAGGTAACCCATAGTGACCATTGTCAGTGAGGAGCAAATGTAAACATGGGTGTATTTGCAATGTAAAGCAGAGAGCTAAGCAACCGGTCTTTAAACAGCCATGTGGTTTATAGTCTGTAAACACAGTGTGTCCACTCGATACAACAATAAATCACTCCGAGATTTAATCAAGTACCTTATGCTGCTGCTGCCGCACACAAGTGGTACAAACGACTAACATAAACATCTACTCTGAGCCAGTGGGAGACACTCGCAGACAAGCGGTGACACATGATGTGAAACAGAAGTCTATTCTACAGTCCCTGATGCTCCCTGGTGGCAAGACGCAGCACTAACACCATTAACAAGCATGTCTGAAGCATCCTTTCATTCCCTTCCCCGTCAGTTCTCCACCCCTTCTTGCTGAATAACAAATGCGATCCATCCCAGATTCTGTGTGCTACACGGCGAAGGGAGTTTGAGGACAAACCCTTGTCGTCATGTGTACGCAGGAAATGGTCCTGATTGAGATTCTGTGATAGCAACGAAGGTTGTCGCCCAGTTTGAGGGGAACCTGCGTCTGTTCCAAGAGGAGCTTGAGTTTCTCCGTATTGGGCCATAGGTTTCCTCCAAAACTACTCACCTAGATGCTGTGTGAGGTAAACAAAATGAAGCTGAATTGATGTGTAACAAACAAGCTGCCGGTACAAGAGTTTATGATCGCAAAACTTTATAATGATGAGAGGTGTAAGTGTGAGAACTACCTGGACACCTCACTGTCCTGAGAAATATGGATGTGTGATGAATCACTGTGGTGAATCTAGTCTGACGGAGCTTCAGCGGGATGCCACACAGCTATTAAGATGACAAATACAGGAGTCTACACTGAAGCACACTAACAAAGAGTCTCTAGCTGAAGACAGACTCACTTATTGTGGGGGTATTCGTCACAAGAAAGCTGGTGTCTATCTCCACCTTCAGGTGAAGCCAGTGGATACAGTACTGTGACGAGGCAAATCATTGAGGAAATTTGTTTGAAGCAATGGAAAGTTCATGTCCTGGATTTAAAAAACGATAACAGTTCATCCACAACTGACTTTCTGGACACCTCAACCATGATGCAGCAAACCTGATATGTGCATGTAGGTGGCCAAACACACAAACTTACCCTACCTTTCTTCTGATCCGCACCGTGGGTGGAGTTGGACTGATAAAAGAGAATGAGTCACATCTGCCTTTTTGTTACTGCCAACATGGAGAATGCTGACTGGCTCACAAACCAGGTTAGCTCCCTAAATGTTGTTTCGATCGAGTTATCTAATCATCATTTGGAGTATAGTTCTATCCAGCAAGCGAAGGATGCACCAGATCTCATGATGACCCACTTAACTTCTTAAAAACAATGATAAAACCCAGAGCTTTGCTTGGCTCTTTGTAGATTCTTAAAATGCACGAAAACAGCTGTCTCATACACACATCTGCTGACCTGATGGTGGTGCTAGAGAAGGCCTGTGGCGTCGCTGGACGGAATCAACACTTGCTCACTCCGGGGCTTCTAATATGGAAATAGATCTTAACAAAAAAAAACCTATTCATAATGCCAGAATGTTTGTTGGACTCATATGAAATCTGGAGAGCATCATCAAAAACTGAGCAGAAGTCAAGATACAGTGACCAGCGACCACAAAACAAAAACCACAAGAACAAGAATGTTGTTCACAATATGTTTTCCCATCTTAACATCAGAAAGAAAGAGGTTATTGTTCAGTGCTCTAATTTGGTGGGCAGATGCTCTTCCTTCCGTTCACTTGCTTTGACGAGATTTGAAGTTAAAGCAGATTTATTTGAGCAAACAAATGTTATAGTTAGATAATATTTTAACAATGTTTTGCTTTAAGGGGTGCAATGCTTTTAACTATTCACTCTCCCAAAGGAGCTGATCATAGACGACGGAATATTGAACTGGTGTTGGCATATACCGAAAGACCTAAGGCCCATTGATGCTGCCCTTTACGCAGGAAATTGTACCCGTCCTTTGAAAAACAATGCCACTGTCACTGATGACATACATCCACATTTTCTTTATATTGGTATTGCTATTCACAATATATCCACCAGGGGGAGCAGATCATAGTCAACATTTTATGACACTGACTAACTCCAAAACAAACATGGTGGCTGTGGAAGAAGTATTGATAACATACAGGCAGCGTAGTAGGAGGAGGTGGTCGGTGAAATATATTGCGCCTTGAGGACAGAGAATTTCCGCCATTGTTATGTCTTCTTTGTGTCTCATTGGAGGTACATGTCGGGTTGTAACAGCAACACTGCCACCCTTGGTTTCCAGTGGTACTGCTCCATTTGGCTTGTAAGTTTTGTGAAAACATCCAGAAATAAATCAAGGTCAGAGATCAAGGGAGGCAAAGAAGTGAATGCAAACAGGGTTGACCAGTGAGATGACTGCAGTGTGTTGCAATGCAGAGGGCGCCGGTGGCATACGCTGTTCAAGTTGACACATTTTAACAGATCCTGTGTTGACATTGTCATAGAGGGAAAATTCATCTAAACCGATTGATGGCTGCAGTCCCAGGATTTTTTTGAGTCATAGCACCAATGTCCCTTAAACCAGGATAAAAGATCTTGCCTGGGGTAAAATAAACAAAACGTTGGGCGTTTATGGTAAACATGGACATGAAGCGCAGTGGTGTAACTTCAGATGATGATCAGCGCAAGCACAGGTGGCAAACTGTGTTCACTTTCATACATATATCTTGTCATAACCGTCATAAGACCCTGATGTCAACCAGCTGCATGATGAGCGCCAAGTGAGTTTTACCCTGCTCACCAACTGCTCACCAGATGCAGGTCTGTGGCTCATCAATAACTGCGTCAAAGACGTGTCCTGATATTGTCAAACAAGTCGTTGGAGAGCGAGAGACATGCTCGGTCCATGTGTTCCCTCAGTGATGATCAAAAACTGATGAAAAAATATGCCTTGTCGTGTCACTGCTATTAGTCTCTTTCACTGCCTGTATGCACATACCTGCATATCTGTCTGCTCCACAAGTAACAGTGCTGGTTACAAGGGAGATATTTTCTTTCAATATGATGACCAAACCCATGGAATACGGCTGCCATATGAGCAGCCCACTGGTCTATCATAAACACACCCATCCACTGAAGACATATTTTACATAGTGTTCTCTAGGTCTGAGCCAGTATTACTTCAACCTCCCTGGAGGTATTTCAGCAGCTTAACTACATACGCATTCACAGTTTGAAGGACAGAATATTTTCTTTTTCCCTCACTAGTGTTGGTGGAAGATCCGCCAGATTACTGCCAGAAGAAAAGACCACCCGGTCAATCATGCTCTCGCTGAGTAGTACCTCAAGTTGAAAATGTTTTCAAAGTGTGTTTTTATGTTCCATGGTTGTGTCTAAAACATTTCAGCATCTTGATATTTACGGCAACAACGGCATATATTGTGTGATCATTAGCATTTGAATACTTCACTTGCTGGATGTCTATGCTACAAATAAATAATGGAATAATTTCAGATGTGTTTGAGGTACATTTTATTTTACTATGGTTCATAATATTTACCTGCTGTTACATTCAGTGGGAAAACTGTGGCTATATTACAGAGTACACTTTGTTATGTGTATTTGTTGTTTCTTAAGTAAACTACTTAAAACGGCTGCACTACGAATACAGTCATTTAAAGTGTACTTATTTATATATACTTATAGCACACTTAAAGACTGGGAGAATACTTACGTCTACTTGTTGTACACTTTCAATTGAACATTAAAGTGCGCTTTATTGTGTACTTGGCTGAGTGCCAACAGAATTAAACCTCAGCTTACATTACATTCTCAGTATGGGATTTTCCTTTGTCCCTGGTCTTCTCCTGAGTTTGGAGGCTTGGAAGAGCTCTAAATTGTCATCTGAAGTACCTGGACATGATTTTCGAGAGTGGGTTTACTCTCTTTCATGTCTTTGGATGAGCTCTTTTTCCTATCTTTTGGTGACACACCAACTACCCACCCGAATCCATTTCACTTGTCTCTTTCAATCACATGACAAATGTGTGAAAAAATGGAGAGTTCTAACAATCTACTCTTTTTCTTAGCATGGAGAATACTTCTTTTTAAGTATCTATTCCTCCATGGATGCTCATAAATATGCGTGAAGAAATATGAGCGTAATGTGCCGATCGCTGAAACACAATCTTTGTTCAAGAGAAAATATTAAAAAGCAATGGAAAAAAGAAGTCTGAAAGCAAGCATGGGGTGGCAGAGTTGGATGAAAGAGCGAGTCTGTGTCTCATAACATAATTCAGACAGGATGGTCCTTTATTATTCATGCCAACTGTTTATTGTTTGCAGGGCCAAACGTGCGACCCACAAACCTTTTTTATTTATGAAACTATGATGCTGGAAAATTTTATGGCCTTTTGAAGGTGTGTGTTTCCTGGTTTAGTGGCCCACACTTGGTGTTGATACAGCACAGGTCAATAACTAATTCTATCAGAACCATTTATTGAGGAATGTGTAACATCCATATGATGGTTAGCAACTGCATTTTAGAAAGCAAGATCTGTTTGAAGCACTGTAATGATGAGTCGTGCTAGCTCTACAGTCAGAAGACAAATGAAAACAGAACATATAAGTCAGAAATAAGGTGCTTTAAGGTGTCGCTGGTGGCACTCCAGCTTTGCAAATAAATCAAGAGATTAGCCGCATTAGCAAAACAAGACCTGGGAATGCTTTAACAACAGTAGCAGTCCAATGTATCTGGCACTTGGGCACGGTTTATCAAGTAAATTAGCATTAGCATTGTAGCTATATGAGGCTAGGTTTGTTTAAAACTATAATTCACATGAAATCTCTGGGTTCAGCGGCAGCTACGTTTGTTTGTTTTCTAGATTAGCATTGGTAATGTGGGCAGATTTGCATCAAAACTGTTGTTGAAGTTCATTTGAAAAAGAATTACAGTGGTACCTCGACCATAATCCGTTCCAGACGACCGTTCAAGAAGCGATTTGTTCGAAATCTGAATCAATTTTGCCCATTACAGTTAATGGAAAAAGAAATAATGCGTCCCAAGCCTTAAAATAGTCTTTTGTAGGAGTGAATGTAGAGTGTCTGCTGCAGGTGCGCTGTTCCTCTATGTGTGTGGCCGCTGCATGTGGGAGGGGTTGCCGAGTGAGTGACGTCTCTCCAGATGTGAAGAGGTGCCCGGTGCGTGTCCAGCTCTGAATGTGCGCTTCTGTGCAGTTTGGCTGTGACAAAGTCATAAACCAAGTCACGCTCTGTCCCAGACTCGCCTCATCCCTGTCCCAGCTCCAGCCCACAACAGGACATCAAACCCTGGAGTGAGCTCCAGCCTCAGAGGTGTGGAGAGCGAGCACCTCCCCTGTGACACTCTACCACGGTCCAGTGTGGAGACAGGAAAGGTTTTACACCTCAATATGAAGAAAAAACAGTCAGTAAATGTAGCTAACGGGACACGTCTGCATACAGAGGCTGCGTTATACACAATAACAAAGCGCGTCGTGGGTCAGTGGATTGGTCCGCGCACGTTATGTTTTTTCTGTCTTTTTTCAGGAGCGTTCGAGTTCTGGATTTTCGTTCGAAACTCGAAGCAAAAAAAATCTCGAAATCTTTGTTAGAACTCCGATTTGTTCGAGTCCGAGGTACCACTGTATATAGAATAATAAAAATGACTTGTGAAATCAATGTACATAGAACAATAGAATGTAGTCCAGTTCTTTTTAGGCCTAAATGTCTGAGAAGGAGGTAGCTAGCTAAATGGTGATGAAAGAGCAGCATATGATCTCAACCTCCAAATGAATTAATGAAACATATCCGTCTGTAGCCCCCAGTTCATAGGTCATAAAATAAGTGCTTGGAATACATTTTAAATGGTGCCAAAAAGGTAAATTGAGGGTCCAATTTAGAGGGCCCCAATGGAAATCCCTGGTTTAAGAGTAACCTATAGTGTTAGCAGGCTGACACGTTTCCTTATATAATGGCGTCAGTGTAAGTGTGAGTAATTGAGTTCTAAAAATGTGTCTGCATAAAATGTTATCTGACGTGATTTGTTCGGGACACGCGTGCATGTGACCCGGACAGAAACATGGGATTGATGACGCAACACAGCGCGCGCTGTAAACAGCCGCATGTGGAGCAACTTTGCAAGTGCTGCTAAATGTTGTCTAGAAAAATGAAGAAGTGTGTGTTTATCAGTGTGGAAGATGATCATGTGTTTGTCTTTACCAAACAACATGGCTCCATGGAACGATACAGGCAGTTATGCTCCTAGCATACAGACACAAGGAGGAACATTACAGGTTTTGTTGAGAAACTCTCTTGCACAGTTAAGAGCTTTTTCACAGAGCTTTTCTGAATCTCAACTTTTAACTCAGAACTTCGGAATCGCTTCACTGGAGCTGCTGCCACTGAAGTGAATACGATGATTTGCGATATAAAACACAAGAAACTCCTCCTGGATGAATAAAAGTGAACCTTTTGATGTCCAGGACAAGAATGAGGATGAACTGCAGAGAAAGAGAACATCTGGAGTCATAAACAGTGTGCGTTCGACTTCGCCCACGCAGGTAGAGCACAGATTGGCAGCCATTTTTTTTCATCTTTTTCATCATTTTTTTTTTTATTATTAACAAACAGGTTTGCTTAAGCTGCTTCAAACGCTCTAGTGGTTGAGATTTGTGACCTATTGAAACTGTAAGGGACTCACCGGTACCGCCATGTTTGTAGTTCTATATGGAGCGTTGTGAACAAGGTGGCCATTTTGCAAACTTTAACTTGTCATGACTTTGCTACTCGATTAGTTTGTGAGATTTGATTACTGAAGAGGAAAAACAGGAGCCGATGTGACGGTTTAAAATCCCAAAGTGACGCCCCATGAATAGCTTTGTCATCTGGGGGAGACTTGTACCACATTCTCCACCAGCGAGCTTCTCACCCGGCCTGCAGGCATTGGCAAACATCATGTGTTTGCCCTCCTGCTGAGGCTGCTGAGGGAGGTCACAACACATGACCAGATGACGGAGTAACACTCCAGTTCGGGAACAGTTGACGTTCTGACTATGCTTAAAATAGGTTCTTGGTGAATGTGACAAGGATTTGTGCTTTTCGTTACCCACCACTGAATAAATCTGGAATTAAAATGTTTCTTTTTTGACAAAAAGCTAAGGCATTTAAACCTTAAAAAAGAACTTTAATTGCAAACATGTGAAAAGTGTTCATTTAGGACACGCCCCAATGGCAAACTTCATCATTTGCGATGACTGCTAGGTCGCAGCGGCACATCACATGACTGAGCCTCACACAAGTAAGAAAAGAACTTCCACAGGGAGGAGAAATAGTGGAATATTTCAGCAGGAGCTTTCTCTTTCAGCACAGACCTCTTGCTGCATTTGATTTATCATCAAGCCTTGGATTGTTTAAAACCATACTGGAAGAAAAAAAAAAGACAGCAGGGAGGAGTGAGGAGAGGAATGTAACAAGCGAGGCTCGGTGAAAAGGACAACGAAGAGGTAAATCAACAGTTGAAAAATGGGTGTGAAGGAGGTCAGAACAGAGGCAAGGAAAGTGAATAAAGAGATGGAGGGTGCTGAGGGATCACAAGACAGAAGCTTCTTTGACGGCTAATACGACATGCGTGACACTGCTCTTGCCTGAGGGAAGGAACATTCCCAGGTCAGAACTGTGTGTGTTTGTTTATGTGTGTGCTGTGAAATGAATAGATCAATCACAGTACAGCTCTGTGCCCGTCTCTATCACATGACTCCGTCACACTTCAGTCACACAAGCCACACCAACAGCCTTTAGCCTTCAGAACACATTTATTAATATATTACAAACTTGAAATCAATACATGAAACAAGCCAAAATTAAAGACACTATATCACATGTACAACCGTTGCGACTCAGAACACAGTCGAAGTCTCACATCAGTAGTTCCAAACGGCAGAGAGACACTTGTCAACCAACGTCAATGTTCCTATGTTTGACGAATCTCTCCAGTGGAAATGTTGTTCACATTTAACAATAAAGTGAGATTTAAAGATCTCCAGACAATAACACAAAAAAATAATACGTTTCTTTATACGACTTCGACCGGAGAGTAAATCTGTGATACCACCTTTACATGAAAAATTATTATAGAAATATGTTTCTACTTTCATTTGATTTTGTGTTTTTCTTCACTTTATCACTTTTTTCTGTAAAATTTGTCCAGATTTTACATCTTTTTTTTCCTACCGCAGCTGTAAGACCCTTAAGTGCCAGGATTTTGTTAATAATTTTATTCTTCCCATCACTTTTGTCCATGCAAACACACTGCTCAATAATAGCCTTTTATTTCTCATAGCTATTTACCATTACAATGGTTATTATCCCCCTTTTCGTATGGGTCATGTAAAAAAAAAAACCTGTGGTAGTATTTTTAAAGTAGCCAGCAAGCCAGATCTTATCGTGTCACCTCAGCATTGTATCATTTTAAATTTAGCGATTGGCCACAATGCTAGCTGCTGCTCTTGTGGGAAATTATTTGTGAAGAATCGCTGTATTATAATAAACATACCTCTAATAAAAAATATTGTTTTTATGCTGTACTGCCAAACTAAATGACTTGTACAGAATGTGTGGTGATTATTAAATAGTTATTAGCTTTGACTTTATTTGGTGTGTTTCTTCAAAGAGCAACCATTTTATACTTGGTCGAAAAAACATTCTGAGCACTTCTTCTCTATCTCCACCAAGAAGCCTGTCCCCTCCGACTTGCCTCACATGCTACAGTTTTACTGAGTGGTCATCATCCTTGTTTACAGTTTCAGTTCTGTGTATTTCATCTGCTCTGTTTAGAAGCGAATAACTATGGATCTGAACCAACGCTTTGTCTATTTACAGTTTGAGGCGACTGTCTTCAGGCAGTGGTGGACTTGTTGGTCATGCGGGAGTTGTACTGGTCGGAGGGTCTCTCTGTGACCTTCAGCTTCATGCACGACTGTTTCTCATCCATTAACATTTCGGCTGGAAGGCACCAGCAGCACAGGCAGGACTGCGGGACAGAGGGTGTGACGCAGACATTTATTGATATACTTCTGACAGCGAACAGCGTGACTCAGGCTTGACTCACCCTGAAGCAATTCTTGAAGCGCTTGCTGACCATGTACAGAGCGATGGGGTTGATGCAGGAGTTGACCGACGCCATGTTAATCCCGATGTAGTCCAGAACCAAAAAGAAACTGAAGATGAAATTGAAAAATGAGAAAGAGCTGGTTGATTCATATTTGCTTTTTTTTTTTTTTTTTACTCACCTCAGCAGTTCGCATCGATTCGGATCCTTCTCATCGTAGATGGTGAGTTTGAGGATTCGGCTGAGATGAAGAGGGAGCCAGCAAAGAGCGAAAACCAGAACCAGACAGAAGACCGTCTTTGCCACTTCCCTCCGCTGAGCAAAAAAACATTCATCTCTGATTACATGCAGCAGCTCTGGGCACAGAGAGGCATGTGGTGAACATCTCACGATACAGCAGCACAAACGACTCTCTTGTCAGGGGAAAATATTGTTATATTGCTGGCAAATTGGAGGTTTTTGCATTTACACAACCAGTCTTGTGATGCGCTTTCAATGACAAATGCCTTTAGGCTAAAGGGCTGCTCATAAAAGCTGTTGTCCGGGCTGTCAGTGAGCTACCAACCTGCTACAAGCTAGCTCATAATATTCTCTTCAAAATACAGATCAGGTAGACAGGAAACTCCCAGGCCGTGCAGAAGGGGCGGCGAAGAGAAACAGTCTGTGGCTCAGTGATATGAAATAAATGGAAATTTAAGGTTGTCTGCATTTGATCGATGTTACTTTCTGCTGCTCACAACATGTGTTTCCTTTGTCTCTTCATGTTCCTCATCAACAACAAGAACTCTAAAGTAGTTGTTGTTCCTGAACTTGTTTAACTATTGATATGAAGCCGTGTAGAGAGTGTAGAGGGACAAATGTTGGTAAGTCTCGGGTGATGGTTTAAATATTGAGCGCTGTTCCAGGAACATCTCAACTGAAATGGGGGCAGTAAAGGTCTCAAACAAACCTGCTTGAGGTGGTCACTCAGAGCGATCTGGACACCGTTCTTCTTCCTCAGCATCTCGCAGGTCATGAGGGTGTAGAAAATGGCGGTGACCGCCAGTGGCAGGCAGAAATAAGCGCTGAAGAGCCACCAGTCCTTTGCTGATTTATAAAACTGTGGGACAAGAGAGGGCAATATTTACTGCCAGCAATAAAACTGAGTATCAACCAAGCGGGGAGATTTAAACAAATGAGCAGAACACTTTCCATTGGTGTGTTCGGGGACCACATTTGACCTTGAGACGGTCCACACGTGTCTCCATGCACATCTGTATCTTAGCGGCTCCAGGGTGTGATATATTGTTTGTGTGGCTCACGCAGCTGTTTCAACTCAATCCATCTCCCTCCACGTCCCGATGTCACTCCGACTCACCTTCATAAAGTCGGACTTCTGCATGGGGTGCAGCAGGCAGATCCTCAACTCTTCTCCTTTGTAGTCCATGGCGATCATGTCAAAAGCTACCGCCTCTGGCACGGCCAGGATGATGGATAAGATCCAGATGAGCGCGATCTCGATGGCCATCCACTTCGGAACACCAATACCTTTGATGCGACTCCAGGAGGCCACGGCCCGGTACCTGGTGACCCCGGAACCAGTCAGTCACTGAAGCCGCAGCCGTTCTGCTACTTCTTTAATTGTTTTTAAATAGTCAATGCAATACAATTCCACCCTATGTAGAATGAATCGGGCTTGCAAACCCATGACTATAAAAACTTATCTGAAGTGCAGTGAAGACTTCCTGCTCAGTAGGCTGATCTCTCACAAGCAGCAATTCTAAATGTTAAAAACAAATGTGGAAACCCCCCAAAAGATTGATGCAGATGGAAGGGAATTAATAGAAAGATAGCGAAGCGGATGTGTGCTTACGATTCAAGAAGAAAAACATGAGTGTTTCTTTTGTTTAGTGGCCAAGTTGGTGGCGAACCACAGAAACGTTCTATGCTTCAATTACCCTCCGATAATTGAATAAAGACTGATATCGCATTCGGTGCTGCTGTTGATGAGTTGTTGTTCAATAAATATGTATTTTGTTCAGCCCGCTGTTTGGACTGTGTTTAACGTTGTGGCTCCTTGGAGGACTAGAAATATGAAGTAGCATGTAGCATCTATGCTAGTTGCCTTTGACGGTCTTGTATCTGTGTCATGTATCATACAAGATGAATATATTAGCTAGTTATTAACATGTAATGAGTTTTTTTTTATTTTGTTTTATTTCATTTGTTAAACACAAGTTCATAGAAAACAATCTAATATTTATGGTTCTACTTTTTGGGACTCATTATTTTGGACAATATATTTTACAAGTAATAATTTTGTTTATTTTGATAACCATTTGGTTTACAATGTTATATTTCTGTTCAACTTACTGCTGACTTAAGAATGAAAAAAAGAACAATATGTAGTATTAAATGAGGCATCTTTGTACATTTAAAATGAAGAATCCTTTTCTAAAAGTCCAACCTAGAAGTCAAAGATCACTCCCCTCAATACAGCATCATCCATCTGACTTCCAGGTCAGCAAACAAAAGCATGGACTCTTTCTCGGGAGGGGGGTAGAAGCAATAACTTGCCTGTCAATACTCAGCGCACACAGACTGAGCACTGTGATCCCCACTGAGGATTTTTGGACAAACGGCACCAACTTGCAAAGAGCCACTCCGAAGGGCCAGTCCTCTGCCAGCAGCTGAAATGAGAATTGAAATGATGATAAAATAATACAGAGCACGCTGAACCTGGGGCTTATCGCCAGCTGTGAACGCAGTGGGCTGTTGTGATCAACCTTTAATCAAGGTTAAGACTTCTGACCTTTTTATGAAAACACAGCCGTGTTTGAGTTCATAGAGATGAGCAGCAGCCGCGGGAAACAAAAAAAAAAACAAGCAGAATATGAGCATATATTAGAATCATATGTGAGCAGGTATGTGAGTGTTCTGGTATTCAGCCTGTTCCGAGATGTTTTTCTTTCTCTCCTCCTCACAAAGCTAGTGGAATTATGACTATGACTGACATTCTGGGTCAGATTTATGTGGCATAAACACATTTGTTTATTTCAAACCTGCCGAGGAGTAACCATCTCTTGTCCAGTCATGACCCTAAACTGTACAGAGTTACATAAGGATGAATTACTTTCTGACAAAATTCCCATGCCAGAATAAATACCGGGTCTAAACACATGGATAAAGATGGGCTCAGTCGCCAGCAGAGTAATAACAAGAGAGAAATGCTTGAACTCATCGCTGGCGATCTTTCTCACTCAGGGGCCCTGAGCAGAGTGAGGTTCAAATAGTTTTTCAGGGAGGAGTTTCTCAAACCAGAGAGTATCATCTTTGAGTGTTTCAGACACATTCTGGAGGCAAACATTTTAAAAACGTGTATGTATCAAGGGCACCAGGGCAGTGGACACGTTGGACGAAGAGTGGTGGCTGTGAGGATACTGATCAAAAGAGGTAGACAGCCGATGAGGTTCATGAATTTTTGGGTAATGAGAGCTCCAAGATGGATTGACTGTGTGTACTCCTTTCTTGAAGGCAGCAGAGGTTTCTGGCGTTTACAAATCTTCACTTTTTATCTGCAATTTTCTCAATATTCATCAGAGGTATAGTCCAAAAGATGGACCTGAAATTTGGGGATCTGACCCAGGGGCCGCAGCGCCCAAATCTTTTTAAACTCCATCCATCCATCCATTCACACCCACTTATCCATCGCTGGGTCGCAGGGGCAGCACCTTCAACCGGTAGCATCAAAAGTCCTTCTCCCAGGCAATGTCCGCCAGCTCTGACTGGGGTATCCTGACACACTCCCAGGTCAGTGAAGAGAATCTAACCACCTGGTCCAGGGACATCTGCCTCTTCCCAGATGGCCATTCCTGAAACACCTCCAAAGGGAGGTGCCAGCCTCATGATGCCCAAACTTTATCTACTTCCAGAGTAGATAAAGGACTATAGTGCTGCCTTTCTGATCCTGCACGATGGATTGTGGATGGATGGATGGATTGTTTAATACTAGAGAGACAGGAGAAGTCATTTTTGTGGCTGGAAACTAACAACCTCAAGAAAGAGGCCAAGACTTGCCACTCGTGAAAACCTTTAGCTGCCCTGTTGGGATCCCTAAGAGTTGCCAAAAGACAACTGGATACCCATTCATCCCTTGCTTTAAGATACCAGTCTCGACCATATGGTGAAGCTCATCACCCTGTTTCTTAGGGACAGTCCATATACCCAATGGGGCGATGGGGAGAACTTAGCTTGGAGTTCAAGCTGGTGTGTAGTCATCGCTACGGGGTTTGAGTTGTCTGCATCTGCATATGATTTGATGTTCTCTGTTCGTCAGTAAAATCCAAGCTTACCTTATAAACATTAATGGGAATCCCAATAATGATATGCAGCAGATCTCCCAGCGCCAAACTAGCAATAAGGATGTTTGGGCCATTCCGCATACATTTGTTCTTGTAGATGATCCTCAGCAGAGTTGAATTCCCGATGATTCCCACAACAAACACAAGGCAGGACACCACTGTGTTGATGTACTTGAAGGTGTCTCGGATCTCCGTCGGCCCAGAGCACATGGGCGGGAGTCGACGGCGAGGCATGGTTATGTTGGGCCACACCGGACCCTGGATGTCCCTCTCCACCAGGCGACTGCTTTGGGTCACCGCCTGCTTCTTTGACACTAACTGACCACTGGCCACAAGGAAATGAAGTGCCAGGAGGATGACCAAGCAGAAGAGATGCGCCTTCATCTTGAGATTTATTCACGTGGCTTTTATCCTGAAAGGTTGATGCCTGGAACACAGATGGGTTTGAAATTTCACGTCAACAGAATATTTATATAAGACTGTTTGGTCTAAATAAAACTGCAATTGTCTTTGAGAATGTTGCTCCGATCGCAAAAATGCGTTCTCCACTGATATTAAAAGCCACTATAGCCACTATGTATTTAAGTTCATTTTATTATCATTATTTTTACTTTATAGACTTTACTTTGAGTAGATCCATAGAGTATAAATTCCTCATGACGTTTTATATAATGTTTATATCATGAAAGAAAATGTTCTCGTCAAGAAGTCCCAAAAGTTTCAGGTTTGAAGGCAACTTTTTTTTATTGGGAAGTGGAGCTAAGTAAAAAGTGAGCTGGCTTTGGTCACTTCGACATGCTACTTCCCTAACTCTTTTACATAAGGCAGTCATGAGTTAATACACATTTTGAACTCCTCTTTCCATTAAGCCCTGTTTCTTTATTTTGTCTTAACTTAAATGGCAAAGAAGTGTGCCCGAGTCGCAGTTCCATTTTGAAATCTTTAATACTGTAACTCTAAAAACGTAAAAAATACTTCCACGATATCATAAACAGACAGCAGTCGCAGCTGTTATATTCAGCGGAGTGAAGAGATCTTCTTGCATTAAAAACGGCAGCCCACCTACCAAATTCCTGAGGCAGAAATTCTTCCTCTTCAAAAAAAAAAATCAAATGTTCTCAGCAACACAAGTTCTCAAGATCCCGACTCTGAGGGATGATGTTCCTGAAGCGGCCGTCCATTCATCCCCAACAGCAGCTGTCCTCTTTGTCCATGCTGCTCACATGAAATCTCCAGATGACTTTTGGTCCTTCGCTGCTTCTCTGTCTTCCCCGGGACTGACTGCTGAGTCTCAATCCACAGTGTCTCAAGAGTCTGCTGACCACCCCCCCCTTCACAGCCCCACACCCCTTCTTCTTTGCAAGGGTGGAGACAGCTGAGGAGGTTTTTACATGTACGTTTTGGAGTACTTGGATAAACTTTGACTATCATGACTCGAAGTTGTCCTTCTTTAACTGAATTATCTGCTCCTTTAAGTGATTGTTTGATAAACTCTGGAATGTTTCCTTTAGCTCAGAGTCAGTACGGCCGAATCAGCTGCTCTTCATCAGGCTATATATTGATGCATCAAGGTTTGAGATGCCATCAATAAGTCATGTTCTTATGGTGAACAAATGCGTATGAGAACACTTGGTTTGGTATCATATCGGATCTAGGAGAAATGATGAAGAGGTGCACGTCTTCTGGCAAGGTACCCACTGTAGCATGGCAGCTCCATATTTTGGTGCCCCTTGTGGGACTGTGAAGAGAGGCAACTGTGCTGCTTCGATGGCATTTACTTGGTCTCCAAACTATGTCTCCAAAATGCAGACAATACCCTACATTGAACACAATGTTGGATGGACTTTGAGCTGGACTTACCTCCAGTGGCAGGTCCAATGGGGTGGGGGGTTCAAACAGGGACCACCTTACTGACACACCGAGGACAAACTGTCTGGCACGGTGGATTGTTTCCCAGAGGGATTTGATGCTCATGTAAAGCTAACAGATTAGCCTTCTTGAGCCAAGCCAGTCTTACTTCCTGACACATCTAAGATAAACTGGAGGTCCAACCCTCTCTTCATCCTTCGCAGCTACTATTCATCTATATGAATCAGAAGAATTCGAAGTAGTGAGTAATTCTGTAGATGAGAGTGTGCAGATTTTTAACAGCGTCAGAATTGTGCGTATTGAACCCTGACTGTTCGGAACATGGTGTTCAAACTGTTTGGACCTGTAACACGTCATCAAGAAGCCGAGCGTGAAAGTCAGTTCTGCCTCCTTTCGTGACGAGGATCAGACTGCGTAATACACGGTGGGACGCAACCACATTTTAGCCTTTTTTTCCAGCAGGATGGGGCACAGTGGCAGTTTTGGTTGAAAGAGTTACTTGTTGCTCATATAAGCTGTTGTGGCACTTCTTCCTGGCAGTGTTGCAACACGAACACAACAACACAAGATTCATATCTCACACGTCTTTCAGGACCTTTGTTCATCATCTGAGTCATAAATTGCATTTTGTCAATGCAGCATTTTGTCAATGGAGTTTTTGTTTTGTTTATGAATACATCAACAAGTTCACCAAAAATTTCATTAAAATCTCAATGATTTATTTCACTTGAAAGCTGCAAAACAGTAAGACTATTTATTTGGTTATCTCACGAGGAGGGGCCGGAGTTCTTGGCTCAAGGGCACTTTGTCAGCTGTGAAGGGAGAATCTATTTATCTGTCTTTTCATCACCTACAAGCTTCACCATGAGTCTCAACCTGGCTCCTATCCACACATATATAGGAAACACCAAATCATAATTTGACATATTTTTCATTGTCACATTCTGCTTTTATTTTGGTTTATCACTTCCTGCTTTCTGCCCACCGTGTCGCCTCAGGCTTCACACACAGGGACTCACATCTTCCGTTCATCACCTGATGCCAATGGGCCGTAAAACTCCTCTGGTTCCAGCCCCGTGCCTGTTTGCTTACGGTAAAAGGCCTCACCCATATTCTCTTGATCATTAAGATTCTTTTTTTCCCAATATTTTTATTAATTTGTATCAGCCACAATAATAATTATATAAATACACATACACAATGACGATCTCAGCTGTGAAAGAAAAAATATTTACCAAAAACCAAAAAAACTAGAGTGGATAAAAAAATAGAAAAATAAAAGAAAATACAGAAAACAAAACAGTAAATAACAATAATTTAAAGTATTGTATATGTAGCTGCATATAACAAGCATATTAAGATTCATTTTTGTGTATTTTTTCACTTACTTGCTGCGCTTTTGCCATTAATTTTAAAGTGGACGTTGAACACCATGTTTTCACTCTTTTTAAAGCTGTTTTTGTGTTTCATTTTTTCTCAGTTTGGCAACTGGTCTTGACTTCTGTGAGTTTCGGATTGGATTTATTATTGAATTTTAATTTTTAATTTTTTTCAGTTTGTCATACTTTACCACTTGCTTGCACTTTATGCCCTACCAGTAACACAATGGGCACATTTGTTTTGGCCGACGCAAAAAGTGAGACAGCATAAATTTGAAGTTTTATTTTCCAATGTCATTGAAAAGATCAAATTGGTTTAAATGCTACCATTCACTGGGCCCTCCTGCGGCTTCAACACAAACTCATTTGCCATGTGATGGCAGGGATGTTGTCGGGAGCAGTGAGGGGCTCTTTATGAGAGGCCAGTCAGTCCTCACAGCCCCGGGGCTACACAAGTCAGACCACCTTCAGGACTCAGAGTAACTCAGTAACAAAGAGCAAATGCTGCAGATCACTGCTTTATCATGTCTTGTATCACGCGGATAAGAAAACTAAAAGCACTCCTACTTCCTCCCATTGACCTTACGCACAACACTTGATGCATTTGGTCGACTTTTTAAGATCCCATTATTGGGAATGGATGGAAAAAAAGTCATGTCTGTGAGCAACAGTTTTCATGATAGCATCGGACTCTAAACTGATTTCTTAAAAACAGGAGGAGATAGGCTCACAAAGGAAGGCACTGTTTGGACCAAGAGAGGGTTTTAATGGCGCCTGTCTGACAGAGAGGGCGACTTCGCAAACACACATGCCGTCTGCGACCTCAATTGGTTTTCATTAGGCCATGATGATGCCATCATTGTTAGGCAGCTCCCCGACAGACGGCCGACTTAGCGTATCGAGCATTCACGATCAGGACGTAATGTTGAGGAAAGCATCCGGTCATGAAGGGTTGACGGAGACAGGATGACTTGGCTCCAGTGCTTTTCACTCTTGAGTAAAAACACGAGACTCCATCAGAAGGAGAAATCAAATGACATCCGGAAATTCCTCAAACTTTTGAATTATTGATCAAAGTCTCACATGTTTTTTGGTGTTTCTTTCTGCCTCTGTATAACTTTGTTATGAAGTTTCACAAGATAGACAGACAGACAGACAGATAGATAGATAGATAGATAGATAGATAGATAGATAGATAGATAGATAGATAGATGCATGCAGAAATGCGTGATATAAGCGCAAGCGTTTGTAGAGTAGCAGCACTCGCGAGCTGGTTGTTTGGCTTGGCCAATCACGATTTTTGATCAGCATTTGCAGTCAGCAGACTTGGGTGCAACACGTGGAGCGGAGAACATTTTTGGGTGGGCTGAGGACAGCTGTGGCTATACCATGAACCATATAGGGAGTTCAGTCTTTCTCTCTGTGAGCGGTTACAAGAAGACTTTTTTTTTTCTCTTAAGTGTGACAATCCAGATTATCCCATCATCCAGAACAGATGTCTCGATAAGAACGAGCAATGCTCAGTTTGAGGTTTGAAATTCTGTTGTCGAAGTATCCCTTCAAAAAGGCGACATTTGAGTGATGCATTGTCAAGTTCAGAGGACCATTTGGAGAACGAATCATATTGGCTACAAAAGTAATTCACAACACAGCTGTCATTGTGGATATGGTCATCTAGAAAAGCTGATATTCCTGTACGGGGTTCACATTACAATCCTCAAGATAATATTGTTCATTTGATTTAGCTTAAAAATCTTGCCTTTTTGTGACCATTTGAAAGTGTGAAATCGACTAATAGAAAATAAGGATAACAAGCCTGTCATGATCTGCTTTTATTTTGTTCCCTTGACTCCCGTTTTGGTTTTCTCCCTCCTATTGTCCCCACTGGTAATTCGCTCCTTTCGTTTCTCTCTGCCCATTGTACATTTATATGTCGCTTAAATTATTTTCTGTTCAGCTGCTGTTCTGAGTTTTTGTATGTTGACTCCCTTTGTTCTCCCTACTCCACTTGGCTTCTTGGTTTCTTTTACTCTGTACTTGTGCGTTCGTATTGTCGACCTCGATAGTTTACTTGGTGTTTTATTGTTCGTTTGCTCTCCTGTTACAGACTCTTGAATTCTTTCTACTGGTTCGGCGACGCTCTTTGTTTGGACTCATTCCGTTGTGGACTCTTCCCGGTTTCAGTGACGCTATGGATTTATTTTCTGTTTTCTTCTCCTGGGTCGGTGAAGCCTTTTGTTATATATTTTTGTATTTTCTTATTAAATTATTGTATTGACTCGCTCCAGCCTCCTGTGACTTTCATCAATGCACTTGGGTCCCTCCCTGCATCTTGAACCGTAACAGAGGCAAAACTCTGCTGACTATATTAGCATGTAGGCGCACAGTAAAACAGTCCTCAGTTAAACACATTAACAGACAGGTAGGTTTGAATGAATCCATAACTTCTGAGCGTTTGTACCCTTTTATGACGCTACATTCATTCCCTCTTTTGTCCTGCCATGTTTCCATGCTCCTCTCACAGGTGATAGCACACATTTCTTTTACCTTTGAGAACTCAGCAGGACTTTACAGGACCCATTTGGGCTGGACGTATTGATAAAAGTGTCACCGTCACAGTTCTGCCGTCGTCTTCAAATGACAGATGATTGAGCTTGAAAGGCCGGGCAGTACTTTGTAATTACAAGCCCTCTCCATGATAACAGGCTCCTGCAGGCATCAGGACAATTCAGCACCGTCACACTGGGAGACGCCAGTTGCTGAATTGCTTTCCTGTCTCACCTGTCTGATCCTGTCCTCTTTCTCAGTCTGCCGATCTTGACTTTTATCTGGGTGTCCACAACGCAGACGTCTAGCATCGCTATCTGCTGAGATTCGGTTCGCATGCTTGCCGACAGAATACAATGCCCTGTGCTCAGGCACAGTGGATTTGTTTGCCTGTGTTTGCCAAAATTTTGGCTAAAGGAATCTGGGTGTTGCCACAATCTGCTCGCAGAACATGAATGAGCATCTTGTACTCTGCATTCACCCTCCTAATACTGTAAGGTCAATTTAATACAGCCAGTTCTCAGCTTGTCAAACTCCAGATCTATAAGCAACCTGCCACAATGTCTGTCGTCTATGCCAGTGATTCTTAACCATAGGGCCGGGGCCCATGGTTGGGCTGCAAGCGCCTCCTAGAGGGCAGCTAAAAGGTTCGCTCAGTTTTAATCCATTAGCCACGTATGGTGGCCGTAGTGTGTTGACTTGACAGCTGCAAATCTGTGATAGTTAACAAAGGAGAAGTTCTTGAAAAGAATAAATGATAAACAAAGTAAAAACTGTTCATGAAAGCATATGGTCACCTGTTTTGAAATGGGGATACTTTTATTTACACTTCACTTATATCTTCTTTGGAGTTTAAATAAAGTATATTATTTTAATGTTATGGTATTTAGACATGGTTTTATTATATTTATTTTATTCAGAATTGTATTCTGTTTTTCCAATTTTCTCAGCAGTTTGCATCAAGGGTATTTTTTCCTTCTTTTCTTTAGTAAATTTGATGACTATGACTTTGCAAATGATTCTTCTGCTGTTGGTTGGACTTTAATATATCTTTGCGATGATCACATGGTTTCATGTCATTTCACAGGGTTTCGGGTTGTTTATGTGTAAGTAGATTAAATATGGTCATTGATCACAAATGTCAAGAGTAATGAATCAGTTCTAATGGGCCCCAAGATCAAAAAGGTTAAGAACCCCTGATCTATGCTACGCTCTAGTTGGGAAGACCAAGTGGGAAATGGACGTCCATGACTCTAATTTTGCTTGTGCCTTGTCCGGACGTCCTGCATTCAGTATTCATGACATTATAGTAGACTTTGTCTGTTTCCTGTGGCGCAATTCATTGATTCAAAACTTCCCGTTTACGCTCAGGGAGGCCATCTTGGATTGCATATCCAGGATGGTGAGCATTCTGCCACCTACCAAATGGGAAATCTGACTGGAACACAATAAAAAGTCCCACCAGTAGAAAAACCACCAGTCCACTGCTTAAACTACAACTCCCATAATGCACTGCAATAGCTATTGCCGTCAATTTGGACAATCCAATTTGACTACAGCAATATCTGAATTAGAATATATGTCTTGGTGTATGGTGTAGAAATATGAAGCTAATGTTACAGTAGCTATTTTGCAGACAAGGAACTAGCTTGCAGGCACTGAATGCAGCGTTAATGCTAATGTCCACAAGCGCTGTCCAAAAATGAAAACCACGCTGAACTTGAATATTTATTTTTGCTCTGATGGTCGTTTCAGCCGAGTTCTTGTCGGCCAGCCTGGAATTCTTCTGGACGACGGCACCGCCGACGTGCCGGTGGTGGGATTTCAAACACTGTCTTGAGCGCACACATGCTAGCAATGTACAACAGCAGACCGGGGAGCGCATGTTCAGCCTCTGGAGGACGACATAATGTGCTGCGGTGGTCGCTCTCACATGTTCTGAGGGAAGAAAACACATGAGCGTCCGAGTAATTTATTAGCTCCTCTCGACAACATCCCACTTACATTGCGCACAAACTTTCATTTATCCAGATACAAGAGTTCACGGTTGACTGAGTTATAGTCACTTTATTACCTGATAATTAGAAGACACTGTAAGTTGAAAGTGTGATGTTGTTTGTCTTCAACAGCTGCAGAAGTTGCAACTCAATTGGAGGACAATTACTTGAATTCTTGAGAAAATCAATAGTCAGCAGTAACTTTTAGCACCATAGAGGTTGGTTTACCTGGGGTTTATTTTTCGAGTTGAACCCCACAGTTGTTTGATTCCAAGTCACTTTAAATGCAATGATCGATTTTCAAGTTGGTCACAAGATGTTTCACTGATGATTTGTTTTTATATTCCGAGCTGTTTCGGCATTCACACGGTCCTGTTTACTCAGGAAGGGCATTGATCCTGTTTGCTCAACATCAGATTAACACTTTGATCCAGCAGATATCTAGAGGCTATTCCCCCCACCCCCCTTTTTTTAATGGTTTTCAAGGAAAAGCTGATTTGCTTCATGGATCTGTGCGCAGGAGGACTAACTAAGGTTGAATCTAATTTAAGTTTTAAACCATATAATCTTTCTGCTCCTCCATAGATTGGGTTGCTACAAAGCTGCCGCACCAACCACCAGCCCACTGTGCTGTCCCGGCCTCGGAGGTATTTCTGTCTCCTAATCTAAACCAGATCACATCACCATGAGCGAGAAGCTTGAGCTGAAGTTCAAAGCGAACTTGGGATCAGAATTCCGATGGTGGAAACAAGCTTTGCTGGCCCGTAACCTGGTTCTTCGTATTATTGGCAGCTCTTACAAGTAATGCATTTCCCCTTCGCTGCCAAAATCATCTTCCCTCTCAGTTTCCCATCTTCCTCCTCTCAGGAATGCTGGGCTTATTTAAGCTACACACATGCAAGCTGCGGCAGCGGCGTCCCACCTTCGCCACCACCAGGGTAAACAGCCAAGCCTGAGCGGCTCCATCATCCTCCTGTAACGGCCCCTAATCTTTCACACTCAGGAAGAAATTACACAGTTTGAAAAATAATTATTACACCACTCATTCCGAGGCGGGGAAGAGCGAAGCATGACTGATAAATAGAGCCAGAGTTTGGAAAAACAACTCCGTTCACGTGGACTTTTTACCACATTTTCGTACAAACATTTTATATTCCGTTTCCAGTAGACTTGCGCTGCAGAGTATGGATGAAAGATTGGCTTCAAACTGTCATGAGTGGAAACAGACTCGCTGCACTGACCACTGAAGTGAGGAGCGGAGACGTACATTTGTTGTCAATCGAGTCAGTCAGAATATTGTAGCAGAGATGCAGATGGAGTTTGGGTTTTTATGTATTATATCCAGTGGCAGGCCAACAAACCACTTTCATTTATTTATTTATATATTCACTACTTTATTTTCTTTTTTTTTCACAGTCATGCTTTAGCAGAAAAAAATATACATTTAAAATATTTTAAATAATTAAAAAAAAAGATTTAATCATAAAACTTGAGAAAAACATTCTGCTAAAAACGTGTATACTAAATACATATCATATTTTTAAACCTAAAGAAATGTCAAATGTTTTATTTTATTTTAATAATTTATATTTCTTTTTCTTGGAGGAAGATGATCCGCTGATTCGCTGTGGCGACCCCTGAAAGGAAAAGAAGAAGAAGACGATATTTATATATCTATATTTTTTAATTAGTTTTAAAGAGCCAAAACATTTATATATACATATGCATATATAATATCTACAAATACTCATATAAAAAAGTAGATATAAACAAATTATGTGAGAGAGAAAATATCCCCTATGAAATATGTGTTAAAAAAAAAAACATATCAAAAAATAAAAAGTAAAAAAGCAAAGTCACATTTTTAAAAAAGGATTTTTTTTTAAGTCAGGATGATACAATATTCTTGATTTATCAATAAAATATATAAATAATATGAAGTCTCAGCATTCTGAAATCAACTTCACAAAATACATAAAATTCAAAATAGAACCAGAATGAAGAGTAAAAACAAATGCTTCTAGGTTGCAGTCAAATATGCTACACATATGAAGAAGCTGTTTATGGTTTCCATTTTCTTACATTCATTCTTTTTATCTTCATCATTTGCATAAATAAACTCAACAAAAGAACGGAAATGAATGTTTCAGCTGAATCACGTGTGAGCAGGGAAAATCAATTTGGACATAACAAGCTGCAAAATGGAAAATCATATTCCTCTGTGATGTAAAGCAGCCATGTTATTAAATCAGGTCACCAGTCCAACTCCATATTTTTATTTCAATAACTTGCATTCAGGCTTCTTTCCCCCAAAAAATAATTTCATGACATTATAAATGTGTGATCGTATCTGACAGTAAAGATTTACTTGTCTTATATTTGTGCCTCTCAAACAGCTGGTGAAGCTCCTTCAAAAAGCATTCTGACCTTCAGAAATCCTCTAAGCTCAGGAACCTACACAACACGAGGCATGTGAATTTAAGGCCGATTATACCATGATGAACAGCTGGACTCACTGGGGTCTCAACTCCGAGCAGGACCTGTGGCCGAGAGAGGAACTGTAAGTGAGTTACGGCTGGAATGTGGATTTTAACACTGAGATTGGAGCTGCATGACTTCCATTATGAGTGACGGAAAAATATCCAACAGACTTTTTATTTCCCTTCTGTTTCATGTAAGCGGGTTTTATGTGACAGAAGGGGCGTGGCCTTATTATGCAGCCTGATGCAACTGTCCTTGTTGTTTAGATGGAAGACTGACACATGAGTAAAGGTTCCTAAAGATGATGGTCATTCAACACACCAAGCAAAACCTGAGGCTCCATCTCTCTCCATAGGGTTTCTATGGAGTTCAGTAGATTAACTAGGCTTCATAAGCCAACTGTTGCAGTACGTTTTGGGTTATCTTCCGAGGAAAGATTTGCGGTCAACATTTATTGTTCCCTCAATACCACCTTTAAGCTTGACTGTTTTAAATTTGTGTTTCGACCAATAAACAACCATAAGGTTGACAAGAGGAGTGAAAGGCTTTTGCTGTCAGTTGCGCAACACTGCTGAATGTTTTCATGGATGTTTATGTCCGTCAACAGAGGGCATTTTGAGCCACATTGATCAGGAAGGTCAAAACATTTTAAAGTAAAGGTGCAAAAATGTCTGGACTTCTTCACTGTGACTGCTGCCGCCTTGATCCTACAGCAGAATTATGATCTCAGAGTGAAGTGAAACTTCATGAATGCACTACAGATGCATAAAATAAAATAAAGGCTGATGATAATACTTGTGATTTAAGTGACACAAATTTAAGGTAAGGTAAGGTAACTTTATTGTCAAATATGCTACAGTACAAGACATATAGCATGGATGAAATATCTGTTCTCTCAGACCTGGACACGACATGCAATCACAGACAAATATAAAGATCACAGACACGACATAAAGATCACAGACAGCAGGATACATGCAACAAAAATCGTCACACAATTTGGTCAAAATGAACCGAAAAGCATTATAAACTCATTATCTCCGCATATGTACAGAACCTCTCCTTTTATCTCATCTATCCATCTTTCTGAGGACCTTATTGTGTGACCCAAGTGATTTGTGTGTGTTTCTCAATGAATCATGTTAAGTTCCCAGGGGGGCGGAGCTGGAGACCAAAAGCCTGGCAAATCACATGAGATCTTTCAGTGCGAAAACTACAGTGTTCATGAGCTTCCTGTGACGGCGGCGGCACCTGTGGAGCAGACACGTGCTTTGGGCGGCTCTCGCTCCGGACGTCAACAGAGGAGTGATTGTTCCCTCAGCAGATAACAGTGTGATATGAAGTCTCATGGCTTACCAGGACATGTGACCTGGCCTGAAGAAGAGCGCCTCTATGCCGCTCGGTCTCTCGAGTCTCTGCGCAGCGACAGAACCCCGACGCTGCCTGACCTACTTAACCCATTTGCCACGCCGAGGTGAAGTCATGGTCAGAGCGAAAAATGTATCCAAGGCTGCGAGGGAACGGTTGAAAGTGACACGCTTTAATACAAATTGAGTAGCAATGTGCCGACATTTGCATTTTTCAAATGAATTCTCCCATTGTTTAGAAGTTCTCTGTAACAGGCGTGAAGCTTCTTCTACCTGCTCAGACATGCGAGCGCCGCAGGGAGCGGCGGAGAAGTCCTTCAATTAGTCAATGAAAAACTTCAGAAGAGAGTTGTGACACCGTTACATTTCAGGATCCCTAATGGAGGCCTGGCCTCTGTTTCCTGTAGAAGACCAAAGTCAAGTCGAAAACCAAAGCCAGGGCTGCCATGTGATGTTGTCACACTAGAAATCCACCACCAAGCAGCTGACTAAACTGTTGTCTTATCCATGTAAGCAGATACCCTCTTTTAGCATTTGAAACAGTATTGATACCATTAACATCCTGGGACAGCAGGTGGCAGTAGTGTTACAGAGCTTGTTCACCCAGTTGAAACAGGAAGAAGAGCTCACGCTACTGTGTGGAGCCTACGGGACTCAGACAGTGGTCCCAACACCACTGAAATGTCTTTGGAATCCTATTTCATATGCCTGAAATTCCGGATTTTCGTTTGAAAGCAAAAAAATCTCGAAATATTTGTTCGAACTCCAATTTGCCCGAGGCATTCGAAAACCTACAAACTCCTTGTAGTAGTCAAAGAGTGTTGGGCTTGGGTTAGCTTATTAGCATCAGCGATGCTAAATGTGATTTTTAGATTTTAGAAGCATAAATATTTAAGTGTTTAGAAGCATAAATCGTAATGAAACGAGTGAGTGTGAAGCATGGCCAGACATTTTTCTTTAAAGGCCCCTTTATGCTGCCTTTTTGTACAAGTTTGTATCCGTCCGTTTCAAACTATGTTACCGTCACTGATCTCTTACCTCCATGTGTTCTACTTTTTGGTATTGCTGTTCACCAATGCATCCACCAGGGGGAGCAACCCACAGTCAAAAGTTTATGACAACGACAAACAATGTAGCTATGTTTGTAAATATGTATATGTATTGCACAAAAGAGGAAACGGAGGCAGCGTTGTCGGAGGCGGTGGTCTGTGTCACTGCCTGATGTGGTCCACCTGTCTGATGCGGTCTGCCGGAAGTTCCGGGACTGGAACCGAAAGTTGCGCATGTTTTACCAACTGACGTTTACTGGTAAGCGCATGCGTCCATGGTTATATCGCGCACAGGCGATGAAGTTTTTTTTTACTTTTTAAAATTTTTGCTTCTACAGTTTAGATTAAGGGTTAGGGTTAGGGTTGGGTCTGTGCAGTTTGGCTGTGACAAAGAAACAGCAACACTGCCCCCGATGGTTTCCAGTGGTACTGCTCTGTTTGGTTTGTTCTTTTTTAATGCAGTTTGCGCTCAGCCAGTTGGAAATATCAAACTAAATAATATAGTAATTTACTGTGTTAATGGGCAACAAATTAACAACCCAAAATGTCAAAATAAAACATGTGAATACTCTGGCTGAAGTGGATCACTGAAACACCTGTTTACCTGTATGATGCCGATGCAGCATGGATCTATTCTCCCACAAATTTTAATAAATAACCCGTCAGATATCAAAGTGCACTGATCAGGGAGTGCCATTTATTTCTCCCAAATATTTCAGAGTGAATAGAATGGTGTTAAAATTTAAAATTGTCACGAGAAAACATATCAGTAAAAGCGATTCGCTTCAGTAAAATAAAAATAAAAAAAATTGTTGCTTGTTTTTCTGCACACTTGCCCAAAATGTGACGAGCACCTGCCAGGTTATATAAAGTCGTCTCTGTGATCATTCGGGATTCGGCGCTATCTTTAGCTCCTCGCGTCACCTGACAACTTCCGTCTTTCAAGCCTCGTGTGGATCCTAATTAGAGCCGAGTCTGGAGTCCTCTCTTCCGCCGTCCTCTATTCTCTCGCCGCGCTCCCCTCGCTGCTGACTCCCCAAAACATCACTGATCACTCATTTATACCCTCACTCCGCTAGAAGTGTGCGTGTGGGAGATCTGTGAATAATCCTGCCAGCGCCACCAGCTCACATCAGACGCGCCTGCCAGTGTTTGCGTGGACGCTACACGCTGAGCTCCAAGAGCCTCCGGGCAGAGAATTTAAAACCGGGCGTCCAAGGAAAGGGATGCTGCCAAATATGTGAATATTTATTGCTTATCAGAGGCTGAGGCTTTATTGACTGAGCTGCGGCAGAGAGCGCCGAGAGGCGGGCCGCCCAAAAGCGCATCCCAGTGGCCCTCCTTATCATTGCATGGCGAGGACAGCGGCCAGGCTGTGAGTCACGTGACACGTTTACAGTCGGCTTTCTGAAGCGACACTTGGTCTAAAAGTCACCTTCTATTCAACTTATTTGCAGTGTTGCTCGCTATGAGGGGGAAGTGGTGGGATTTGCTGCCGAAAATAATCAATACAAAGTTCGTATAATATACACCCCCGAATTAAATTGCTGAGGACACACCTGGGCAAAGTGCGGCCCGGGGGCCATATGCGGCCCTATGCCTGTAGTTTCTTGGCCCTTCTGATGTCAGACTAAAACTATAACTGATATGTTGTGATTTTTCTACTTTTTTTGTTCTTTCTCTTTTAGTCAGATGGCAGTAAATATAACATGTTCTATACACATTAAATACATTGAAAGAATATTGAAAATATATTTTGAAATAAATTGTCTTTCTATCTTGAGCATCTGGTCCATAGTTATGTTGATTTACATTCAAATTAAATGCATATAAAATGAAAAATTTCAATAGGTTTCAGGGCATATACATACATTTCCTCATATTTAGTCTTCTTAGGTTCATTTTGTCCTTGTTACTTGAGTATACATATTTTGGGTATTTTTCCGTCATTGTAGTCATCGCTGTTTTTCTTTGGATGATGATCCTGAAGGGCCACATTAGAAACAGTTACAGTTTCTAGGGAAATTTAATTAGTAATAGTGAGTAAGTAATAGAATGTATTTGCATAATAATAATAATAATAGCAATAATAATCAGAGAAAAGAAGTAGAACTCAAATTTATGTTGACCTTTTTCTGATCGTTTTCCTCATCTCTCTGTCAAGTAGACGGGAGCAAACACTCTCAGTCGCCTTTTTTTTCCACGGAAATCGGAGTCTTTTGAAAGCTCCTCCGGGGTTGGAGCTGGAGGTTAAACTAAAGCACCTCCATTTGAGACGCAGCACGACTCCTCACGACACTCAAAGTCACAGCAGTTGGCACGTGGAACCAATCTGCTCTCACTTTATCTCCTTCTACAGTCACTGTGCTGGCTGGCTCCCATCTTAACGGAACAATGGAGCAGCATTACCAGCGGCTCATCCTTGTGATCCCGTCTCCCAGGGGTCTCCGTCTCCTTCCAGTGGTGTAAATGTAGGTCGCCCGCTCTGCGATTTCACCAGGCTGCTGTTTATTTGAACGAGGAGGTGAATCCAAGACGCAGGCGATCCGCGTATTTATTTGTCTCACTAATGATGTCTTAAAACCAGAAACCCCCCGTGTGTCCGTAGGTGTCGCTTTTTTAAAAACTCGAGAGGAAGTCAAGAGTTGGTAGTTGGAGCTACTGGAGCAAACAAGCTCTAGTTCTGTTTCTCCAGACTTTTTCAATGTGAACGACATCCCCAAAAGTTCACGTCAACAAAACTTTTTCTTGGCAACAGGTGTTGTGTTCTCTCTCGCTCAAGTCACAGGGGTGACACTCTACAAGCTCAGACTGATGGATCATGAGATGTTCTCATGCCAGAGTGCATTTTAAAGTCCCATAGAAGCCCATGTTAGCCTTCTTCACTCAAGAACCTTAAATATAGAAAAAAAAAATTCAACTTCCTCTTTAATCTCTTTAAAGATGATGAAGATAAGCTATCAAAAATTGTATATTTCTTAAATTAAGTTTTTCATATTAACAGAAGACTAAAAGGTCCTGGGTGCTCCCTGTTCCAGCCCAGGCCTACCGTGTGTCCCGTGTGTGGCCCAGTTGAGACCCACATAACACCTTGACAGATTAGATTATACTGCCTTCATCAGCAAACAAACATGAAAGACACTCTAGACAAACATCCCACTCATATCCCAAATGACTTACCACAGTTGAAGCCTACTGGATTCTGGGTGCAAGCCACACATGGGGCCCACAATTGGGGCTCATATGGACCCCACATCGCATTGCTGGCTGGGGTGTCCATGAGCACGAGGGAAGGCACCTTGCTAAGACTTTACTTTCAGCACTCATCTATGATGCAATAGTAGTATTCATAGTCATGTAGGTTCAGAAAGTACTATAAATTGTGGACTTCATTTAGTTCTAAAGACTCAAGAACCCCAAACACTAAAGAAACATTGTAAGAAGACGGCATGTGTGATCATGAACATCCATAGCATCTTCTATGAAGTCTTATGCTAGTTGATAAGCAAAACTGGCACTTTAAAATCATTTGTTTTTTTAAACTTTATTATTATTAATTCAATCTGATTATTATTTAAAGCAGTTTTTTTTATTTAATAATTGTCATCTTGGATTTTTTTCAGTTAGTTTAGAAAACAAAAACTCAACTTTTTTTTTTCATATACAAAACTCAATGGCAGAGATGTATGTGTGTATTTAGAAAGCAGACACGGACTAATTTGAAGTTCTCTCTGAATTTCACTTTTCAATGCTAACTGTATTATTAATGTGAAAAGATTTGGAAGCCCAGTCCGCTGAGGTACTTACTTTGAAACTGTATTTATGATTATAAATGCTCTTGTTATATTGATTATTTTTGCCAAGCAGAATCCATATCCGTGTTCTTTTATGGGACCGTTTCATCCTGTATCACAACAGATAAAACTCAGCGGTGGGACCTGGGAACTGCCTGTGTGGTTTCCTGTCGAGCCAGTAAGTAGGGCAGTGTGTTGAGAGCAGACGCATAACCTCACCCTTCTTCGTGCAAGTCGCAGGCTGTATACATGAACCGCAATGAAGCCGGTCTGCAGGAATCCCCCGAGGTCGAGCCGGCGGCCGCGTGATGCCAGACACGCGGTGCTGCCAAGCAGCCACATGCCACTGTCTGATGCGTCTGTCTCAGCTCGTCATCAGCTGACCGGCTTCAAGGGCCGAACACGTGCGCTCAATCAGAGAGCGAGGAGTCATCTGAGGCGGCCAACTCGCGATAAACATGACAGCTCCGAGACAACCGTCTCTCCCCACAAGTCTCTCGGTGACGCAGCCGCGAACAAAAAAACACTGATCCGCGCGCATCTCCGCGTGTTTCCCGCCGCTCTCCCTGGAGCACCTCGACACCTCTGAGGAGGCGAAACTGGGAATTCACTCGCAGAACAATTACACACTCCACCGTCCTGAATTATTTATGAATCATTATGTTGTCGGGATGAACACGCGTGTCTGAGCGCGAGCGCACTTCCACAGCGCTCCCTCGGAAACAACACAACTGTGCTAGATCTGGTGGCCTGGAATCTGGCGGCGGCTCCACAGCGCCCCTCTGCGGCGGAGATCAGCAAAGCGCCCACATTGATTTCACTTTTTTATTTTGGCATGAAAAGCAGCTCACAATTTGGCAGTTGAAGCAGCTCAAGTACATATATATATATTTATATGTATAAAAAATATTTAAAATAAAGGCACAGTTGTCAAGAAGCGTCTGCGTGCAAAAACAGGAGCAGAGAAAGTGAGCTGTAAACATCGAATGACACTCTGGGTTGGCTTATGTAACATTTCCGCAAGTTTAAATTAGCAAAGCGAACTCTTACGCCACAAAAGGGCAGGGGGCGCCCCCCAGCTATCACATGACATGGCCACACGTGTAACACAAAAATCCACAGAAGCTTTTAAATTAAAACAAACCTTCACCAGCCTTGGACAAACAAACACCCGCCACTCACTCTAGAAATATAGAAAACGTCCTGTCACACTTGGATTTTCCTTATCATCCAACAATGGAATCATTTGATTGTCAGCCGTTTCGTAGCGAGCTAACAGCAGCTGACAACAACAAAGATGGCGCTTAGCTGTTTAAATGAATTTTGAATGCAGCACTTGGAGCTTCAACAGTCGCGCCCATGCTCGGAAGAGGAACGGCCTCCTTCAAAAAAAAAGAGGCTGACCAGCGCTCGTGGCACCTTTGGTCGGGGTCGACCCGTCACTAACACCGGTGGCTCTTTCAAAGATCCGACTGAGTCCTTCGGCCGCCTTGGTACTCTTCAGTCTCCTTCAGAGAACAGTCTCTGTCGCTCACACGTCGATCTTCTTTAGCTGCTCGTAGGTGAGGAAGAACTAGACATGAAGTCAAGGAAGCAGAATGTCGAGCGGTCCTGAGGTGCACTGCAACACCCGACAGAATAAGAAAAAAATATTGAATTTGAAGCAACTTATGGTACTAAACTTGTTCTGCGGCCTTCGGTTCTCAGCTCGCCTCAGAAAACCTTGCATTATTTTTTAATCACATTTTGTATTAAAGCCTTCATTGTACTGACTCTCCTCTCTGAACCGCCTCCCCCAACCTGTTACGCCTTCAGTCAGGGGCAGTGGGCTACTGAGCCAGTAGTTTCTCTGGTTACATAACCAGATTTAAAATAAGCCCCTCTTCCAGTCAGGCACCCCGAACCACAGAGCGGAATGAACAGACTTTGCCTGCAGAGGTTGCATCACGCCAGTTAGGTGGGGTGAGCGAAGGGAGATTTGGAAAGGATACGATGATGTTCCAGGGTCCCAGGCGAAGCCAGTTGGGGAAGAAACCCTTGTAGAGCGCCATGAAGCCCTCGGAGCGCCAGGTCTGAGAACAGAGACAAACTTTCTTTTTGACACAGTACTGAAAAAGGTTGCTGTGATTTTTTTATTTTTCTGCTCTGATGAAGTGAAGCAGCAAATCCACGAGTTTAGCATTGGACCCTAAAAGCAAATTTAGTTGCTTGAAAACTTCAGCACAGAAACTAAATGTTGACTTGTCAATAGTATTTAGGCTCAAAGTTATGGCTCTCAGTGCATCATCATTTCATTGGACAATAATTCACCTGTCATTTTCAAGCACATGATTCCACGTGGTCTACCTAATACATCCACCAGGGGGAGCAGCCGAGAGGCAAAAGTTTAGGACAACAAATAACTGTGGAAGTGACTGTGGAAGAAGCATTGATAATGTTCCTCTTGAAAACACTGAAGGAGGCAGTGGCCAGTGAGGCTGCTAAATACATTGTGACTGGAGGACGGAGAATTTCCGCCCTTGTTATGTCTTCTTCGTGTTTCATGAGAGCTATGCATCCGATATTAACAGCAACACTGCCCCCCCATGGTTTCTGGTGGTACCGCGTCATTTGACCCATATCCGTGAGCTTTGTGGAAATGTGCAGAAATACCGGTGAAATGACAGAAGGCCCCGTCCGTATCTGGATCCATGAGTAATGTTGAGCGTAAATGGGCCTTGACGGAGGTTCTGATCGCACCAGCTTCAGGTATCAGGAAGTATAAAACAAGCTTTTGAACAGACCTGCAGGAGACAGTCCAGTGTTCCCTGATACAGAGCGCCGCCCTTCTGGTTCATCATGCGTGTCCGGACTACATCCACCGGGTTGGACGCCAGTGCTCCGGCCAGGCCGCAAACAAAACTGGACCTGTAGCAGACAGTTAATCATCTATGTAGCTTTCAGTTTCAGAACTCGCATGTCAATCATTGTTCAAACAATCTACCCGCCCAAATTTGAAACATAAACTCTTATCGAATCGTGATAAGGGATGAATGAAGTCTTAATTTAACTTACAAAAAGTGCGTGTACACCGTGTCGCCCATGTAGCCTGACAGGATCAGGTGCTTCTTGGTGATGTCATAGACAGGCAGTTCGACCCCGACGACGATCGCTGCCCGCTGAGCCGTGAGCGAGACGCCCTGATGAGAGAGGGACGGAAGTTGTGATCTAAAGTAAATATTCTATTTTTCTTCACTGCCTTATCGTAAATTTCAGGATCATCCCCATTTCTTTTGTCTCAACACAACTGAAAACCATTTCAAAATAAAATCCAGGCACACACAGCTAAGTCCTGTTTACTTTTGGGTGGCTGCCAAAAATCACAGAAAAACACCAAATATTTACCCAGATTAGGGCAGTATAAGTCTTGGAAGCCACTCAAATCGTCTGAGTCCACATAAGTTGAAAATGAAGTCATTATGATCATAGTAATTATTTCATTATTACTGAAGGGTTGGTGTTTTCTTTGTGCTTAAATAGCTCACTGTTATACAAACGCTGCACCACACTGATTGAACAAGTTACATAAAGGCTTTGTAAAATCCGTTTCACAACAGAGGAGCTGGTGTTGAGCAGCAAACACTGGAACTCATGGCACAGCAGGAGGCTTCCCTCTGTCCTCGCGTCACTCTACGCCCCTCACGTGAGCATTTCATCTACACCTGTTTAAACGCCCCAAAAGTCAGTTGCTGTTGCCATCTGACTTTTGGGGAAACCCCGAACATCCCACAGAAAGTGCCAGTGAATTTACATATATTGACTTTTTGATCACATTTTTGTGGCGCTTGTGAGTGGTTCTCCCGAATCCCATTCAAGTACTCAGCATCAAAGTATGCTCCAACTGTCTTTTTTCATTGACAGTGTTTTATGGCTCCCAGTTTTGACCATTAAAATCATTACAATTGAAAGCAATGGGTCAATGTTATGGCACAACACACTCATGGATTGCGCCACAGTCGATTGTGAAAACAAATTGTTTCTGAAAATAAATGCAGTCGGAAGTGGTGCTCTTCATTCCATTGTGTTACATAAACACAAAATGAAATTTGGATCACAGTCAGGACTCATTTGTTTCTATTTCAGGGCTTTTTTTTGTCCATGTTTTAGAAGGTCAGCCGTCAGCTCAACGACCTGACATGGTGTTAAAACAGCACGTACCTTCCAGAGTCCTCGTGTTCCCTCCTGCTGATAGATGTTGATGAAGTTCCCCATCATGCTGCCCTGGATCACGCTGCCTTGAGCTTGCATGCGGATCTGAACCAACAGATTTGACAAAGATTGAACAGGGTAATTTCATAGGAGCTTTCAGCCAATAATAACTCCAGGAGTGATTTTTTTTTTTGCTCCAATTCTCTGTTACCACACCAATGCCTGACACACAAAGTGGAACAAACACACATACTGTTGGATGCATGACTGTCACTCAGAGAACATTCTGTGTGAATTATGACCTATAAATAAAACTTAAGTAGCCAGCGATAGCATGCGCTCGACTCGGCATGTAACCAAAATAACTCTTGCGATCATCCATGAAGGCCTCAGGACACTGTTGCTCAGAGTTGCTGGAGTACTTGAGCACACAGTTGTTTTCAGAGTAGATTCATTGCAGCTGTTGGAAGAAGTAAAACCTGTTCCTCTGTGAAGAATCAGATAACAAACTACAGCCATTAGCGCTGCAACACGTGAGCTCAGCTACCTTCAGCACGTCAGTGGGGTTGGCGATGGAGGAGGAGATGACCCCGGAGAGAACGCCGCACAACACATTAGTCAGTAAGGTCTCATCTGAAACAGAGGAGGAAGCAGAATTTGATATCCCGGTTCTCATTGTCTGACGTCAGGCAGAGACATTAAATGTCACTTGAAAAGCTCATGCTCACATTTAGGTCTGACTTTTACGTTGGAAAGTGTGAATGCAAGCGTGTGCATGCTTCCACTGACTCACCTTCTGGCCTCTCAACCAGAAGTCGCTTAAACGTCTGGTATGTTCCAATCTTGATGGTCCCGTAGGACGCTTGTCTTAGCATAGCAGGGGAGATTCTGGGAAAACAGAAGTGGATACAATCACTCTTTTCAATGACCGCAGACTGTCCACAAACATGTTTGTTGTCGTTGTCACTGGCATTATCACCTCAGACGTGAGTGTTTTGTGTTCAACTGTGAGCCACAACACAAGTAAAACAAGTTTAACAAAGCCTTACTGCAGAAACCAGCTCCAAGTTTTGTTGCCATGTGAAATAGGTTTCACCACTTAAAGTCCAGAGAACGCACAACTCAGTGCAGCAATGTGTGTCTAGCATCTTCTTTTATGGTGAGGTAATCGTGTTACTGGATTAAAAAGAAGCCAATTGCCATGGAAATTTCTGTCTCACAAAAACTATTTCTCTCAAATACACACTCTGAGAGAGTGAGAGAATTCATTGAGTTTCATCTAACCACAATTTACAGCGTACAGCTACAGATTTAAAATCGCAATGCCTGATCAGATATAGAAATGAACTAAACTAATGTATGATGGAGTAACTTCTGTGTTTTCATTCAGCAGAAACCCCATTAAGTCTCATTGAAACTTGAGAAGCCAAGCACTTGAGTCTGATGCAATCTTTAGCAGTGGCTTCAAAACAACTACATTACTTTATTCGCCTCGTGTGTTCACTGCAGAAGATCAGTATTTACAGTCAACCGTACATATGACGATTAATCGAGAGTGTAAATTAACTTAATAGTACACAAAATGAGTTGGTAGTAATCGTATTACGCGGAGCACTTGTGAAAACGCATGTGATGAGGTAGAGGTTTGGGAGATTAGCTGCAATAGAGGAAGCATGCTAACCCGGAGTACAGTGCTCGGAGCCCCTCCTCCCGCACTATCCGGACCAACGCATGGAGCATGCCTCGGTACCGGATTTCGCGGTATTTGCTGTCGCCTACTTGTCCTTGAACTTGTAGACGGGTCTTGGTTAAATCGATGGGGAACGTGCCTGGAACAGAACACACGCGTTACTTCCTCGTGAGACGGTGAAACGCAACCCAGATGTGAAGGCGTCCTTCCGGGCCTCCTCCCCGCTCATCACTCACCGCACTCGGCAGTCACCGACGCCAGGCCGCCGAACACAAAGGGCTTCCAGTTGACGCTGTTGGACATTTTCTAAGGCTTGTCCAGGAGTCCTGCTGTATCTTCAGGCCCAGGCGGTGAAGAGTGGAGGCCACAAAGGGGAGTTTACAGTAGAGCGGGAGCTTGAATTCCAGCCGGCACTTGAGACTATAGCAAGGAGCTCCGCCCTCAGCACGGTCTGAAAATAAGCCCCGCCCACCACTATCCATATGGCTACTGTCCTTTTTGTCCCGCCCCCTTACGTTGCTATGCGACACTCCATCGACTGTAAATATTTAAAAAAATAAATAGAATTATATTACAGCGATTTTTAAAAATGTTCACTGCATTGATTGATTCATCATCATTGAAGCAGAGCGAAACCGTGACAAAATGTTAGTGTTCAAGGCTCCACCATAGCACAATAATAACAATACGAATAATAATAATAATAATACAAATAAATATTGTGAGACATTGACAGGAACGCTATTTAGGAATAACGTTAAAAAAAGTTGCTCCCAAAATATATCAAAATAAAATAACAACATAGCTACACTAAAAATTAATACACAAACATACGCTGATATATTTTACCTTCGCACATCAAATGATGTTAAATTAGATCAGATTACATTTCCTTTATTCTTCCCACACTGGGAAAAGTTTGGTTGTTATGGCAACATACAGGCATTACATTAAAGTCAAAACATTCAACAGTGAAGCAAAGCAAAAACGCTGAAAAAAGTTAGTTTAAAAAATTTGCATCATCAACAAAAAATGAAATATACTTAAACACGAACAAAAAAGAACAATACTTTTTAAAATAATATTTTAAGCAAATATATAATTATAATAAAACGCTTAGTATTAATGAGTATAAATGAATGTATTATAAATGAATGTACTGGGGGAAAATATAAATGCACAATGATTAAAAAAAAAAAAGAGCAACATGTACAATGCTTACAATTGAATTTGTGTACCGCGCAATCTGCTAAAAGCTGCTCTGTTAAATGACCACTAGATGTCAGCAGAATACCAATTCAAGTACTTAAAGTAGTCACACTTACGCTGCTATGGTCATTGGTTATGGGTCAATACCAACCGCAGAGCCACCACTAGTTTATTAACGACGAAGGAAATAGGGAACTGGATTTGCGTGTCTCTCTGTGCGTGAGTTGTGTCAGGCCGTGACTGTTACACAAAACAGCGGAAATATTTAAAAAGACTTTTATCAGAAACCATCACGAAGATAGGAAGTGGTGTCGGCTGTGCGATGAGCTTGCGTGACGGCAGAAGATGTGCTTATGTTGCGATAAATGCCCACTAAAATGGGGACGCGGGTTAGATCTGTAGCAATGAATACATAACCTAATGCTTTACGTGCTGTTTATTCTATTCTATGCGTTGATTTAGTGGACTTAGTTGCTCCCTGCAGCCACAAGGGGGCTCCCAAATGTTACACAAAAAGAGAGAAACGCCACTAAATAGGATTGACGTTTTGTTTGTTTTTTTAAATGCAGAAAGTAATAACTATCTTAGATAACTGAAATTGAAAGAGAGAGGGTCCCAGTCTCTGTCAAACAATGTGCTTAATGAAGAACATAGATAATCGGTGGTCGTAAAAGAACATTTTCTCCATTGTTTGTGTTAATTTGAAACATAGATTGAACATACTTGCCTTTTTTTCAAACAATAATACGCTGATTTGCTGCGCAAAGTGTGTGAATGTGCACTTGACTGCTGAGCACACGTCCTATAGAACAAACCAGACGCTTTTCTCCTTGAAATACATGTATTACAATTACAAATTTGACATTTTCAGAAGTACATTGCGTACTTAAATAATTTAATTTAAACTATGACATCAATATTTTTTTTACGTTTTCTCAACTATTCATATCCAATTTGTTTTCTAAAAAGAAAAAGTGGTTAAAAAATACAAATATTGGCATCAAAATAATTCAAATACTACAAAAGCACAAGCAGTGACCCCAGCGCAGACAAACACACACTGGTGTTGTTTTGGTCGCTTCTGTGTGGCAGGGTATTTTTACTTTAACCTCGAGGCAACGGTGAGCCTAATGGGAAGTGAAGGCCTGTCCACAATAGTTAGAGTGTGTGCCTGTGTATGTGTGTGAGTGTGTGTGTGTCACGACTGTCCTAGTTGTTTACCACGTCTTCTCTCACTCTGCTCCTCATCCTCCAGCTCTGAACGTAGACTCATCACCACGACGATGGATGCAACACCCTGCGCTCTGATTGGCTGATACACAGCTGTCAGCTGGTCCAATCCCGTTCCAAGATGGATGTGCGACTTGAGCTGCTGTCATAAAAGAGACCCCACAGAGTAGTGACGCAAAAGCAACAGTAAATTTCCAGGCTTAAAGCGTCGCGGCTTATAATGTTACCTAAAGCGATTTCACCATATAAGGACTTCCCGTTTGGTCACCACACATCTGAATCTCAGTGACTCACCCAGTGTTACACGATGGGTACAATTCCACCTGACCTGAGCCATGAAGGTGTGAGGCCTCCATCCCTTTTGCTCATCTTCACATTTCTGTCTTGTAAGCATATCAGGAAGGCCTCTGAGAATGGTGAATTCTTGAAAGATCTCTAGTGACTCGCCACCAAGGCCTTTGATATTGACCTCAACCTTTGGTTAATAGCAAACGGCTTCACAGATTTCTGCCCTTGAGGTGGGAGTTTCTGTGCGATGGTGTAATAAGGTAGGGTGAGGGGAATGTCATCAGAAGACAGGAAGTGTCGAAGAGTAAAGAAGAAGAGAATATTCATTCACTCAGTTTATATTCCTGAGCCCAGGAGGCTGATGTGTGTTCCTGTGTGTTCAGAATCAGAATCAAAAAAACTTTATTAATCCCAAGGGAAATTGTGTTCGTAACATGCTCTGTACTCAACATATGACAATAAATTAAAAAGAAATAATATTATAAAGTGCAAAAAAGCTATACTAAAGAGCTTAGAAACCATGTGAACAATGTGTAAGAAAATTCAGTTCAAGTAGAATCCTTCATTGTGATTTTTTTCAGATTGTTTTTATTGCCACAGGAAGAAAGGACCTCCTGCAAATGAGAGTTATCCTAATGTTTTCATTAAATGAAATGTGAGATGACAGAAATCTCGACAAACGCTGCTGAAAATGTCACCCAGCTACCAACAACGTCAGCAAAGCAGAACTAATTCCAAAATATTCTGCATCTTACCGGTCCTAAATGATCATAATATAAATATTTTCAACTGATATTTTTAACCTGCATTTATTTTTAACATTTTAGCATGACAAATATTGTTGATATCAATGTGCTTAATCAGACAGCAGGTGGCAGCAGTGGTCCGGAGCCTGCTTGCACAACAAACAGTACAAGGGAAGAAGAATGCACACAAATGCACTGACTGTATTTAAGCAGTGAAGGACTAAAGGTGAAACCCTGAGAAGTGCTGTTATTTAAATCCTCTCACCACAATAGTCAGGATCAGAGACGACAAATCTACTGCGACCAATAGGAGCTTCAAATCTAATAATATGGGATTTAAAAAATGGATAAAGTCAGTGAAAGCAAGTATAATTTAACATCCACATGTATTGAATCAGAGATTCAGAAAATAAAGACTCATAAATGAATGTAGAGACATTTTTTATGATGAAAATGTTTTTTGTTTTTTTTTCCGAGGCGATGACCAGCAGATGAAGTGACAGCCTTGTTAGCCGAACGCTGACAGGTCCTTCTTCGTGGCTCAAGTCTATAATCATCGGAGGAGAACAAAAGGCAGCAGAAGGCCCATAAGTCCCGGTGACACCCCGGGGTAACATCTGTAATGATCTCTAAAATTCCTTGACTTGCCGTTTAAGTCAGTATTTAGAGCCATTAGACGGACGCGTGTAACCTTTCTATCACGTTCTTCCACTCTACTTCCTAATAGCTGGATTAGCTGCCGCTGTAATAGACTCATCCATCTCCACTGTTTATGCAGCTTCCCTCTCACACACACACTTTCCTCTTCTTCATCTCTTGCTCATGGGCAATTACACAAACAAATGCAGTTTGTTTTCCTCTCTTTTCGAATGGAAATGATTTAACGCATTAATTAGGGCGGGGGATTTAAAAAAAAAATGCAGTTGTTTTGTTTCATGAAAAATGATGACGTCACACTGTTGCTGCTTCAATCTGCACGGGACATTAGCCATGCGGATTTATGCAGATTCCCGTCTTGGTGCTGGGCTCCGATTGGTCGGAATGGGACGCCCATGCAGAGGAGCTGGAATGGGGATTTTGACGGCGAGGTGGGGGGGAGGCAGCGAGGGAAGAGTTCCCACATATGACGTGGTCTGGTGAACCGTCATCAGGCATACGTAAGACTCCCACGCAGGTTTCGGATCACTTCCGAAGGGCACATCAAGAGCGTTGGTAGAGTCTTCAGCTTCTAAATATTAAGATTCAGGATTAATTCACATGTCAAACCCGAGGCCGTGGGCCCGAATCAGGCCCACCATGTTGTTTTACATGGAGCATTAGATGTCTAAGGCTGTCTCAAACTGAAAACTTGAGTAAATGCAGAATAAGAAACAGCCAAAATAAACAGACATTTGAATGGGTCGGATGAGAAACTGGCTCTGGATGGTGGAATGTGACCTAATGTGTGTCTGTTTGTGTGTCGACATTCTGTTCATTGATTTGCTGCCATTTACCTAATCCACTTTGCTTAACAGAGGCCCAGTGAAGCTCACACAATGTTCTTCTCTCGCTCTCTCACACACACACACGTTCGTATTTCTGCCTATCTGAGGACCTCCCATTGACGTTCCCCAGCCTCTCACTCTAACCCTCGCCATCCCAAACACATAGCTAACCTTCGCCATGAGTCTGAACCAAACTGAAACTCAATTGTAATGACTCAGTTATTTTGAAGTTTTAACCCTTTAACCCCTCATTTAACCCCCCAAAACACACACACACACACGCAGAGGCAAGAAACAAAACTATTTTGACCCAGTGCTATTGTCGCTGACACTCAACTTTCAGCCGTCACAGCGACGTCACCCCGCCTCCCGCCCGACCCCTCACTTCACCACCCCTTCCATTCTGTCGTGTTCTCCTTCTGCTTGATCCTTTGAGGGGAGGACAATTTCTCTTATCAGCTCAGAGCAGATGCAGCCGTGTGTGTGTGTGTGTGTGTGTGGGTGCGTGGGCGTGAGGATAATCCCAAGCCCTGCTTTCATTGGCTCAGCACTAACACGTTCGGGGTGTCGCTGATGACTTGGGGGTTTATTTCAGAAATATCAGCTCTTCGTCGAGCAGAAGGTTGTGACTTTTAAAATGGCAGCGCGGCAATTACAAGATGAAACATCCCAGAGTGGCATTTCCCAAATTTCATTAACATTTGTCTGTGTCGACTCTTATTAGAGCGTGCGTCCGCGCGCTGTCGTGACTCACTGTGTCACACACAAACACCTTGAATGATTTTACATTCACCAGTTCATTGCTGCAGTTTAATGTCCTGCTTTTGTGAGCGCACAAAAACCACCTGCTCATGACAAGCGACCACCTCCCGTACTCTTGACATCTAAGAGCTTTTTTAATTTGTTCACCCTTTCACTGCTTCAGTCATGATGACTCTCTGTTACTGTGCCTGCGTGTGTGTGTGTGAGAGAGAGCGTGTGCACTTTATCTTGTGTGTGTGCGTGTGTGTGTGTACTCAGCCTCTTTTTTGCCAAATTTGAGAAAAAACTCCAGGGTTGTAGTTGCCATAGTAACCAGCCATTCGCTGCATCTGGCAAATTATAGGTCTGTATTGAAGGGCGAGCGTGTGTGTGTGTGTGTGTGTGTGTGTGTGTGTGTGTGCAATGTGCGTCTTGTCGTTCTGAGCGTGCAAACCTCTCCTGCATACCAAAATGATCTCCAGGTGAAAAGAAAAGCAAGATTTTACCATTGATTTTCAGCCAGTCAATACAGCCAATCTCCGGTACACATTAATATGATGAACTGGCTCTAAATAGACGACAGGGTCCTACATGAGGGGAGCATCAGTGGCCTGCCTCTGTCTACTAGAGAATGCAGAACAAACCAAAAGGTCTATATGAAAGTCAACAGTTTTAGTTTCAATATTAGAGCCATATAAAGCACAGATAGACATTTCGAAATATTAGATACAGGCAATATAGTTTCTTTTAGCAAGTGTGCGACTGCTCAAGGAACACAAAGCGACATAAGAGCTCTATACTGACTTTATAAGTTTCCTAATCCTTCATTTCAGTAGCTGTATAGTTCCAATAGTTTGAATAGATACTGTATAACCAGTGAAAACAAAGACTGTTTTAGAGTCTTGGTATCCTACTGATCCTCCGATCATTGCTAAACAACAGGCTGGGTGGTGCTACCACTGAGTAACCACCTTATACAGATGTTATCAGTCCATTGAAGGTCTGTTCCCAACATACATATCACCCTTCCATATAGGCCAGTACGCTCCTACTGTATATTTAAGACAAGCCTGTGAACGTAAACAGATGATGTTGAAACCTCTTATTTTATTTTGTTGACAGCACTTTATTCCGAAGCACTTTCCTAGTTGGTGGGACCCCCACTGACCATGGCAATATATTAGATTCTGATTCTGACATTTAAACTTGCAGAACTTCATCCTTCAAGCTTCAGAAAAGCTTCCCATGGTCACGTGATGTAACTTAAAAGTGCAGAAAGACGGAAGAGGCCCACATGAATGGATGATTTGGATTACGAAAACAGTCATTTACGGGACCCATAGCACATGGAACTTCTCATACACCTGAGGAAAGGTCAGATACCTTGCTTTAGACTTTTACTTTTATATGGGAACTGTGTTTGTGATTAAGTTTAGAGTCCAGCACTTACCTTTCCATCCCTGTTTTATCATCCCGATATGACAATTCCCTTCAAAATCTCGATGATTCACTGTTCACGTCTCCCCTGGCAGGAGTTTAACCTCCCATATTGAGATCTTAATGGGGTCACCACTTCCATCTTGAAGTGTCTTTCCTGCAAATAAATGACATCACAATTTGCTAAAGGGAAGACACCGAGTTGAAAAGTCAGGCATCGCATCTCTCCGTGGACTTACAGAGACTTTTACAGGGGATAAACACGAGCCGGTCGTACTTGTTGGTCCTATAAATCATATGGGTAAATGGTGTGTGTTAAAGATTTAACCGACTCCCATTAGAGAGTCGTGTATGGCTGTCAGCTTGCTTCTTTATGTAGACAGTAAGCTATTTATTTCAAAAACAAGCCTTCAATTCTGCTTTTTTCCTCCGGAGCCCTCGACACTCCCTCCTGTACGGTGATTTATTGGAAGTTTAAATTCCTCGACTGGATCTTTTTATTTTACTGTAGACAAAGCAAGACAAGGAAAGGAGGAACAGACCAAATGAAGGAGGAAAGAAGAGGATGATGTCTTTGAATATGAGGGAGCACTGAGGTGTGCAGGGAGAGAGTGTGTGTGAGGGCACCATTAAAGCCTCGTACTATAAATCTCTGACAGTGTGTGTGTGTGCAGATAACAGAGGGATGTCTCTCTGTATTCTAGCTCTGTCAGGATGATGTATGCTTCCCTTTCTTCTCGTCTGAGAAATATTAAAAGGGGGTCCAGTGTGTGATCTCAGCCAGCATGTGGTCAACATGTTTGGTAATTCCACACCTCTTATCTATACTCACATGAGGTTTCCTATCAGTGGGAGACTTGTGGTGGCAGAAGTGGCCCAAAACATGGACTATATAACACCAACAGGGGAAGAGGAGGAAGAGCTGAGGAAGAAATAAGCAACAGCTGACAGTGACAGCTCTCTCTCGCGGGCGCGTCTAGCTTGACAGGTCTGATTGATCACATAATGGCGAGCACATTTCGACGCTCTGTTCTTCATTTAGCTGACAGCCTTTTCTTTATGGCACCTTGTGTTATGGTATCATAATCATGCCGGAGCAGCCCCGGAATAAATCTTCACAGCGTCCTGCCCCAACCAGCTACAGCCCTGACACGCCAGGTGGCTGCTGAGGCCTCCGTATATCCTTCATGGTGTCTCAAATGGCGGCGTCAACTGCCACTCAAACAACCTCATCGAGCAACTGCGACAAGGACGAAGAGAGAGCGAGAGAGAGAAAAGCTGCGGAGGAATAATGCTAATCGTAACACAGGTCTCTCTGTCAACCTTGAACATGACCTTCTGGTATGATGCCTTACGTAACAACAGGGACACGCTTACAGCACAGCGTTTCCTTGGCTCAGATCGTGCCAATAAAAGGGGGCTTGTTGCTGTTGTTGCCTACAGCGTGATTTAGATTCAAAAATAGGTCAGTACGTTACGTTCTACCTGCCTCTCTCAAGACGTGCATGGACCCTTCAAAGGATCATGGGTTGGATGATGCACGCCGCGATATAAACACCTTCACCACTGCCAACCGATTTCAATGGATCTCTAATCCAGTTCTATAGTTCCCTGACAGATGTTTCTGACTGGGAGGGAGAGGGAGAATTTCTGAAAGACCCCTGTACAAAGGTATTCAGTGGACTACGACATGACTTGGTTTTCCAATGAATCATGCAGGATCTGAACTTTATGTCCTGCCTGAATGTGTGACTCCATCTTCCTGCTATTGTCACTGAAGTGAATGCCAACGTTCTAAAACACCAATAAAACATTTGAATGAATATGCTCGGTCATTGGTTTCATTGAAGCAGCCACAAACAGAGATGACTGTTTTGCTTTTAAGCTACTCTAAATGCTTTGGTGAATGAAATTTTTGACTACACCAGATCTGATTCCTGGCACCAATTTTGTAGTCCTTGTCGCTCCTTTCTATTTAAACCAGTGGACATGACTGCCACCTGGTCTCCCTGCCTCGCGCCCATCATCCAGACAGCGGTCGCACCCACTGTTTTGAGTGAGAGCTGAGCGGGGCAGAGCCAAAGTGACAGCAATGAAGGAGGACAGGACAGGCGGGCTGCTTCTCCAGCAGAAATGAAGTTTCGTTTTTAGACCAACTGACTTCCACATTGACCATAGCAAGTCTACAACCAAAGATACAAGTACATGAGAGTCTGATGAGGACAATCGTGTGACAGAAAATTCAAACTAGACTGTGACACTTCACTTCAACAATAATGAAGTTATTCCCAGAACGGCGTCAGACTTCTTTGACTTTGACTAAAAAAAGCTGTTGAGAAACTCCAGAACCAATCAGGTGGCTCCGTCCACTCTCTCTCCCAGTCTGTCCAGGGAGCTATACAAGAGTCAGACGGCCTCAATGGGACAGAACTGCAGGCGCCTTGCTCTGCCGCCTCTCTCAACATTTGACTGTTAGCCTCGGTAATGACATCGGATTTGACCCTGCCTTACCGCACCACATTGTGACCCGTTTTACAATGTCTAACTGAATGTAACTTGGTAAATACAAACGTTCAAAATTTTAATGGTGAGCGAAACCACTCGCTAAGCATAATAGCTAAAGAAAGAAACACACAACAGAGCAGAAACTGGAGGTCAAACACAAAAGGCGTGTTGAAGGGGACACAGAAGAGAAGGCGAAACAAAGGTCTCTGGTTTCTAAAGCAGGTACCAACTGATATTCAGGAAATATATCTATTTTAACCCAAGCTTTGAATGCTGAAGACACAAGAGAAAAGTGGCTGTCTCACTAGTAAGGTATGGAAGCAGCAATGCGAATAGCTGACACCAACTCTGCATCAAGATTTAGGGTGTGAATCTGTGCTTGAGTGAGGGACATTAGCAGGACCATCCCAGATAGCATCTCCTTCTCTGGTAGGACAACCAGAGCGAAAGACAGAGGCAGAAAATGAAGTCTGGAAAAGGATGTCAGATGGATGGATAGAGGAAAGGGGTGGAAGCAGAAAGCCCTGCTGTAGAGAGTAATGATAGAGGAAGAGACAGGGATGGAGAGACAGAATAAAAAGAGGAAATACAGAGTTGATGAGTGAGGAAATGATGAATGGACTGAGGGAGAGACAGATGGGCCATGTCCCTCAGTGAAGCTGTGTGGCAGAAAAAGTGAGAGTGAGTGAAAGGGTGCTTAGGGAGCCAAAGATGATGATGATAATTATGATGAGGGTCTCATACACTCACACACACATGCAGCACTGAGAAAGGCCCAGCGGCCGAAGTCATTCGGTTCAATAGATATTACATTAAAAACAAAACGCATGCAATCATTTGAATATTATCAGTGAAACTGTTTGGAGAGTGATTTATATCCGTAAGTAGACTGAGTGGATCATTTTCCACAGCAGATACACAATAAACACCTCTGCTTCTTCTTCACATCTTCACTACATTGGTGTTTATCTCTCACCGCCGACTGTCATTAGCTCATGTCGCGTGTGACGCTCAAAGCCTCCCCAAATGTCACCCAGACTATCCAGCCCTCCCAGTCACGGCCACAGTGATCTTTCGGAATCATTTGCAACATCCGCCGCATGGAACATCATCCATATATCTGTCCGCTCAAGCGTGCCGAGAAGCACTGTGATCTCTGCGTTCTGGGTGAGATGATAGAACATTGGGTCCACAACTGGAAACAACTTGTTTACTCAACACTGAAACTGAGTTCAGCAAAGGGGAAGGTTTGTTTGTGTCCACGCTAGGCTGGTAGCAAAAGGGGCAGAACATTTCCGGTAAATTTCCAGGGGAACTTAAGCTTGGGAATTTTGGAAATTGCATTTCCTTTGCTGAATAACATAGAAGCTATGAGGTCAAACGGATGAGGAGGTGTTTTGACAGCTAATATAAAAGCTTTTTCACGCTTAGCAAGGAAGACGGTGTAAAAGGTTAAGCCCAACTATTTGAATAAAACATTAGGGCTACAACTAACAATCATTTTCCTTGGTGACTAATCTATTCATTATTTTTTCCATTAGTCGACTAATTACGATGACGTTTGTTTGGACCTATTTTGAATTTCTGTTTAACCTTAAGTTGCTTAAATCATCTCACTGTGATACTCAAGACACCATACATTATTAAAAAAGTATATTAAAATAATGACACATAATGCGAACATGTGTAAAACCTGTGAAGCATGAAGCGTGAAACAGTTGACAGAGAGCTCCAGTTCTTTAAAACTGAAGTCTTTATTGGTCCTTGAGAAGAATCTAAAATCATCACTATACACATATGTATCTCATATAAAATATCTGATCGACATCCACATCGAAAGATCTTATTTGAATAATAATCTAAAACGATGTGTTCAGTGTAGCTCCCCAGTTCAGTTCTGGTTATTATTAGGAGGAGGAGGAGAGAGACCGAAGACGCTTCACTACATCTACAACTTACAACAAGTTAGCTCCATGCTAACCGACATGCTAGCTGTTAGCTCGAGAGAGTGTGTGGCGTGACAGACCAGTCACGGAACATGACCATTCTACCATGGTGTCGAGGGGTTTGCTCATCCTCAAGATGCGTTATCTTCACAAACAAAACGAAGCCACACTTCAGAACACCACGACCTGTCGCAGCTCAAACTCCTCCGTGACTGTCACTGAGGCGGACAGTGACGGTCGCCAGTTGGAGTCCGACCTCAGTCAGGAACCAGGAACAGGATTTAACATATCTGTATGATTCCAGAGTGTTTTTTCTCACTGCTTCCGAATAACAACCAGTTCTCGATGCGCATCCTGCGGCCCGTGTGTGTTTATACCAACAACAACACAATGACACTGTTTCGCGAAGCTTCATTAGCCTGACTCTGAAGCTAAGAACGGGTGCCAATGATCTGCTTGGCTGAGGTCTGCGCTCCCTGCAAACCATCACCTCTGACACCCGGCACACATTCCCTTGCCTGAAGGGGGCATCTGGGTTGAGCTTGTGATCTAGATCTCTGCATGTCCAACTTACATCACACACATTAATTAGCCAAACTTGGCCCCTGTAGTGGAAAGTGACTCGTGTCCAGCAGGGGCATCGATACTTGTCACACCTCTGCCACCCCTCTATCAACGCTGATTATGACGTAAGCCCCTGGCTCTGGCAGCTCTCACTCTCTCTTTGTTATAAAAGAGCCACACATACTTCCATGGAACACACACACACACACACACCCAGTGCCATAATGGAGCAATTATCCTCTCCAGGCGCGATCTGCTCCTCTGATTGTAATTTGCATTTATTATTATCCTCCAGCCTGCCAGGGGCTGTGAAGCATGGGGCTCATCCCGCGCACCACACTGATGGACCTGCACAGATGCTTGGCAAACATGTGCTCCAGGACACAGGCTTCAGAAAACACGGAGAAACTGTGTCGACGCTGGCTGCGCACGGAGTCATTACCAAAACAACCTGTCGTTTTGTTAATGCCGATCGCTATTAATGACGCGACAGTGAGAACAGTGTGTTCCATCACCCCAAAACATGCTTCACATCAAACTCTGATGTGGCTTTCTGCAGTCTGTGTTGGTGTCAAGATGTCCTCCGGGCTCATCGTATGGAAATTTGTGAGAGGCACACCCACCGACACAGCAGTACGAGCTCATACTGGGGCTCACGCACGCACAAAGGGAATGTGCTGGAGACCACTGGGGTGTGAAATGACTCTGTTATCATGTCGTCTATGTGGAATATATTTCCCCATCAAACTTCTTTGGCAGGTGGGATTGTGAGGCTGCTGTGTGTGTGTGTTTTGGTGAAGAAAAAGATGGAGTTTGCTTTTTGAGTCGCATATAAATGGTGCTCAGAAAAATAATATTGTTGAATTAGCGGAGAAAAAATAGGGCGAAGCAATAAAGCGCCATGGAAATATGAGCATCATTAGAATCCTAATTAAGTTCAGATAAAAGCAGTGGCTGGGTCATTTATTTAAAGAACTGGAGAGGGCATTCTGTCCTCCATCTCTCCTGTGATGTCTTCATCGAGTCATGGCCATCGACATGGAGCTCTTATAGCGTCCGTCTTGTGGTTTGGTCTTAATAGTAGTGATGTCTCTCTGTAGATGGCTCCCAACCATCGGTGGAGGGAGTCATTATGTGAGCATAATAGAATACAATATTTTCATAATTGACCAGACTCTGAGGACGGGAGTGCTGTTCTATGAAAATGTTGCTTGGAGACAGAAATGCTACCTCGAATTGGATCTCTAAGGTTAACAATAGCCATAATAAACTGAGATTAATTTAGAATTCCATCGGGAAGTCTTGCTTAAAGATGCCCCTGACAGATAGAGGGAGACCCTCACTTAAGAGCTGTGGCGATTGCTGCACCAAATCAAAATTTAAGAAGCTCTATTTTGTGTTTGTAGGAGGAGGTGATGTACCTTCATTTGACACTCATCAGAGTGGAAAATAATTCACTTTATAATGTTGTCACAATCACAAAACATGAACGCACAGGGGGCTTGTGCGATGATTTATGAAACAGAAATGAAAATAGATTTAGATAGATGACTGTATTTCAGATAATAATCCTCGCTGATAACATCCTTGCTCTGTTGCTTTTAAATTTCACTTTGCTCGTGATTGGTAATGAGATATTTCCTGCAGCCAGGATAATAATAAGTCCATCTCCAGCCAGCACCTTTCCATTTTGCCCTCTGATGAACACACAGCATCATCTTCTCTCTCCCTCCTACTCAGGCTGAAAATCGCACACGCGTGAGTTGAATGTCGACGTACGTGAGCGCGTTCTCCAGGGAACATTCAGTCCGAGCAACTCCATTGCACTGACTAATTGATGTGGTATTGTGTGTGTGTGTGTGAGTGTGTGTTCTGTAAGTTTGAGAGAAAGTGAGAGTGGGAGGAAACCATGTGTTTTTAACTTATGATACCTTTAGCCACTCGCGAGCCAAGCGCTGTCAGTCACATGATCATTCATCTGTGTGGTGGTTAGAAACTTGACCCTCCATTCTGACAGAAAATAAGAGACCCGTGAAGCAAAATGTTGAAGTGTTAATAGCCAACCCCCCCGACCCTCACCACAGACACACACATACGCACACACACATAGTTAAACCCTTCGTCCTTTCTTTAGCACCCAACCTCACAGAGATTCAGGACCAAGGGTAGCTCTTTTGACACGTGCACAGCTAATGTAGCAGTAACAGCTACTTAATGGTTGACAAATGGCTTGAATATGGGGTGGATGGGGTGGATTCTCTGCAGTGTACTTGGATGGAACAAAAAGTTGAAAGTCAATTTAAAAAAAAACATTTTTTCCAAACAATTAGGAACTTTTTATGTGTTTCCTCTTCAAATTCTAAAACGTTTTGACATAGAAAATAGAAAAAAACGGACCAGTTCACTCTAAATTAAAATACAGAATGTTATATTAACGTATACTTCATCCATATTTGAATTTAGTCCGCGTTTAAAATATGCCTTTATCATATCAGTCAATATTAGAATTGTTTCCACTTGAATATGACGATTTAGACGAATGTACAAAATATTCCTGCAGTCCCTGAAGGCATCTTCGTCGAGCCGCTCCATATATGGTAATTGTAACCATCCGGGTTGCCAGGTAACGACTCGCACCGAACACCGCGACCAGAAGCAAGAAAGTAACGATAGCAAACCAACTTTCAGTGTTTAAAGATGCGGCGTGGATATCAACGGACCTTTTCTCTCACTAGCTGGACGTATTACTAGCATGCGGCCACCACCTCTGTGACAAGGTGAACTCTGTTAGCTCCCTACTTAGCCATTAGCTAACAGATAAATTCCGAAACACCACAATGTCTCATTCAGGAGATTGACACATCCGTATGAACAACTCCTTTTTCTGGGTGAAATGATATGTGTTGTTAATGTTGTTATCTTATTCAGTGGCTTCAGGTCACATGATACAAACTCGAATTTAAGTCGTTACATCATATTTTGATTTCAAATTGTTTAAATTCTGGCATCCAAATCCATATGAATATTGAGTCGCGTTTGCTGCTGTCTGTTTATTTCTAATGTTGTTTTGACTGTGTTTGCTCACATGATGTTTGTTTGTGCCTTTGTTTGTCTGATTATAGGCCGAAATAGTCCATGATAAAACAGTGCATGCAGTCAACGCTGATGTCGGACAAATCTCTGAATCTTGGCTATAAACATAGATAAACATAGGTGTGACTGAAGACTGAGAGGCTTCTACAAAGCAAAGCAACTCTTATATCAGGATCACTGGCTGATGAACAAGTAATTCATTGTGCTTAAGGGGCTTATATCGGAGTTCGCATCTGGTAAATGTGTTGAAATGGCCATTATCTGGGAACAGTGCTTCACTTCTCCTAAGGCGAAGTGACAAAGACTTTCTAATTATGAAAGCAAAACTTTGAAATGTAGTTTAGAATGTGAGGCTGGATGAATAGTAATTATTGTTCCAAACAGCTAAAAGAAGAAGATTCCAGTGGTGGTCCACTGCTGCTGCCATCACCCCAAAACCCTGCAGCTGTTGCTTTATTTTTCCAGTTAAGCGATCATAGAGTGGATGTCAAATCGTGGCCCTAACAGAAGAGCTATTATCCATCCACTTTAGAGTTATCAACTTGCAACTCTACGCCTGCCCTTGGCTAATCATTTTCTCTAACTACTGAGGAGGAATTGCTAAAGATTTGGCTGAGCTCTTGCTAGAGGTGTCACTGTTCTCCTCAATTATTTTACCTGTCTGTACGTGGAAGGCAGTGAACAATGATCTGTTTATGTGCTTCTCAGAGCGTTTGACACTAAGCATTCGCAACCATCCCAGGAGGCGCGGAACATGAATTGTGGGGAGACTGTCAACACCAACAGCGCAAAATCAGCAGGTAGTGAGTTGTGAAAGTGATATGAGATGATGTTTCTAATTAGCTCACTTAATATTCAGACGCGCTGGCCCATCCACTTAAGCCAATAGAGCAAGTCATGAAAAGTGGAGAGGAAGTGTCAGCTGAGGAGGACCTGGATAAAAACCAAAGGGCTCCAGTTGACCTCCTACACAAGGTAATAACTTGGATGCCCCCTGCGGCGCTCACATATGAACAATAAGATGGTGACTGTCATATCAATAAAGATGTTATAAAAGTGAATGTAGAGGTCACATGCTCCATTCAATGTTGACAAACCCAATTGCTTAGCTAGTAGCTTGAGGTTTAGGTTTTTGGTTGCAGTCTGGGTTTGAATGCACCTTTCTCCTGCTGTAAATGTCATGTCGTGTTATTGATCTAGGATCAGCTAACCAAGGATCTGGGGTCACTCTTGAGTCATTGTTGACTGTGATGTGGCAAGTGGATTTCACCTGGCGTGATGTTTGTCAAACCTTGTGGTTTCAGTTTCTCCAAGCTTTGAACAAACCGGATCTGCATCTGGCTAGAAACCTGTGTCGGATGAGTGAGTGTCGCCTGGACCCTGAACCCTGTTGCTTCTCATCACCTCGTGTTGCCTGTCGTTGCAGTACTTGTGTATGAGCCAGACTATCTGGAGGCGCGAGAGTTTCTCTCGCTCATCAAGAAGAAACTGCAAGAAGGTGAAGACCTCCCTCCGCTCAGTCACATGAACACACACTGACTTATCTTATCTCTTAATGGCAGACAAAGACGAGGACAACGATGACGAAGAAACCACTAGCAGCAGCTCCACGTCAACGTCTGTTGATGAGGAAGAAACTGATGAATGACGGCTGTGTTTCATGAATTCGTGTTGGTTACTGGCACCTGTTCCGAGCCTAATTCTTACAGAAGAAACCCTCGAGTGGAGCTTCGTCCTGGATCATCTATTGCACTTTTAAGTGTGAATCCTAAAGTGACTCATGCATGAGAAAAAGTATAAATGATGATTCATTTTTAAAGCCAAAAGAGAATCCACTGTTTTCTGCTGAGCAAAAGTTTGCATGATGTTGCAGCCATCTGCCTTGTAAATGTGCACCTCCGGCACTAAGTCGGAACCGATCTGTCCTGCGATCAGCAGGTGCGATGTTTTTGAGTTATTTCACATCACTGAGCGCACGGTGTGAGCGGAGAACGTGGGATCTGATAGCGGCTGTATCATTTGCAGTGGCTGAATGCACATAATGGCTGGTCTCTGTCCATTCAGTGGTCCAGGACACCGGAGGAAGGACACTGAAGTCAGCGACCGCCGAGCTGGGTGTCTCTGTGTTATTGTCCATGTCAAGGTTTTTAACAGGCTTCAGGTCACAGAATTATGATGCATGTATTGTAGCGCTCACATAAAGGTGTGTGCGTGAGGTGGATTTGTAAGAGACACATATCTAACCTGATAGAGCATGAAAAGCACCTCGCAGCTTCCACAGGTCCTCACAGTCGATCAATACGACGTGGCACCTGAAGATAAAGAGATGAGTATCAGGTTATTTCAACTCGTAAACTGTGCTCTTCATCTCAAGGTCAATTTGTGTGAAGCCCACTCAGAATACATTTCACAGTCTCCCCTCGCGCACCTTCCTGGAGACAGAAGGGGGTGAGCGCAGACGTCACTGGTGTTTTTCCTTTTGCTTTTTTTTTTTTTTTTGTTGGGGGGCTTCTTAAAGTGTCTGTCAGGGAGGCTTCATTAGTCAGTCAGAGGGAGGAAAGCTGTGACTCACGCCTGCGCGCAGAGACCAATGGGCAGCCAAAGCCCCTCATATATATATAAATAACGCATAAAAATATTCTTCAGGGAGACTGGGTGACTTGCTGGATGGGATTTTCTCCGCTGGTTTTCCGCCGACGAACCCACTGGAGTGTTTCTTGTCGCGTCTTCGGCTGTTGATTCGTTAATAACCTGGACTGCCGGTAAGATTCCACTTATTTTCGCGCGAGTGAAAGGAAAATACACCTGTTCGTATGTCGCGCCCTCGTTTAATGACTGACGAATGCAAGCGGTGACAGTGAGCGAACATGATATGACTTTTTCAAAAACATTTAAGCACGTCTTTTTGATGCGTTAGAGAGGATCTTAAGAGAAATGCGCAACAGTAATCTTAGTGTTTAAAATGTCTTTCAAATATGCCTCAATGGTGTCTGATATCAGGGGAGTGTTTAACAGCTAAATGAGTTGGTGAAATATTGCTCATCATTTCGGATATGGATGGACATTTATGTGCGCCTTATCTCTAGAGACATTTCTCCTCTTGTCCGTTGCGCGTCTCCACAGTGCGCGGCTTCATTTTCGAGCAGAAATATATCATCAGCTCTGATATAAATGATCAACTTTTATCACTGTCCGCAGCAGACTTATTCCACAGCTGAAGATAACGCAGGAGCGATGGCCACGTCTGAACCCAGAACCTCGGCTGGGGAGCAGGACCCCAACTCTGCCAATTTAAGACCCGCGACCACAAGTAGGTCCCCACTTTTCGCCTCAGGGCGGACGGCTGTGCTTTACAGAGCTGGATGTGCCTTGCTCAAGAACGCATACACGCACACGCTCACACACACACACCTCTGTCTGCTCCCTCTCCCCTCCTCTTGGCGGGCCATTTGCTGTGTGGTTCAAGTCGTTAATCACTGCGGTTAAAAACAGAGCCATCACAGCAGCCTGCCATAGAACGCAGAAATAAATTGCCATTCCAATATTCACCGCTTTATTATTTTTTACTTTCCAACAAAGCAGAAAAAAAAATCAATATTTTGCATCTTGAATATTTTCTATATTATTCAATATTTTCATTCTTTCATAATATGAAATTCCCTTTTTATTACACTAAACGACCTTTGCACATAACTATAACGTCTCTTGATATTATAATTTATTTCATGCAACACATTCATACCAATCGACAGAGTTCGTAATCAAACAGAAAGCAATGCATTTTACGCTGAATACATGTAAATAATAAAATGAATGTTATATATATTTACGATTTATTTATCCAAACCATATTTTACGCCAAACAAAAACACCAATATTTAACTAATAATACAGGTGTGCTTATAATTATTTCTGCAAAGCGGTTCTATAAAAAAATAACTGGAGACGTCATTAATATTATTTGTTTGTTGTTAAAACGTTGTCTTCACTGAGGAGAAGAGCTGCATGTATGGAAACACACATTTCAGAGAATGTTTGTTTTTGTGCGTATTTATTTATGCTGCTGCTGCTGCTGCTCGACGCCACCATTATCTCTCTCTGCTACGCTTCATCACACACCCGCCGGCTTGAAGATTGTGTGTGTGTGTGTGTGTTGGTGGCTTTCAGCGTTTGCTTCTCTAAATCGGAATTGTGGAACTTTCTTTATTTCTGTATTTATTTTGTTTTCATCATTTCCCGTCGAACTCGCCGCGCGCCTTCCATCTCTCTGCTGTCAATCATGCCCGAGCTCGCCTGGTGCGCGTGTTGGCGCGTGCCCCCGCCCGCGCGCGCGCCCGCCCGCCCGGCCACAGACATCAGCAGCTCGCTCCCGTCACATCCCGAGTTTTACTCAATTAATTCCTGCCCTCCTCCGTGAGCTCATTTCACGGGTGTTAATCCCACTCCGCCCCTCGGCCGTGGGTGTGTGAGCCTGCGAGGATCCTCCGCCACTTCATATTGATTGAACTTCAATCGGAAATGTTAAAAGACTCACTCCCCTGGCCAGTGATCGGAAAAGCAAGGGTAAAAAAAGTACCGATGACCCTTAAGAGCGAGTCTTCCGTGGGTCTCACACGCCCACCCTGCAGCTCCCATGTGCTTCCATCTCCCGCTCACCCACGTCGTCACCTTCACCTTCAGCAACTTTATTCTGTTTTAGCCAACGAGTACGCGTGGATGCACGGATGCACACGGAAACTCGGGATGAAGATCTGTGGTAAGTTTGGGCGCCGTCGCCTGCGACCCCCCCCCCCTTCATTTCAACCTTTAGATTTATCTAAACAGCTCACGAATTTCCATTCCCCCTCTTCAATTGTGCTATATTTACGGAGCCCGCTGAGGCCTTCTAAACTAGGCCGTTATTAAGAGCATCCTCGGCTGTCAGAGCGGGTTTGCGTCCTCTGAAGGTCAGTGGACATGAGCCTGCAGGTCCAAAGACGAGCCCCCCCCGGCACCTTCACTGCCCCCATGTCTTTTCCAACAATAATCACAATCCGATGGCAACATCCGCGATCGAATGCGCAACAATGGACTGATGAATTTTGTTCCATAATGGCGTCATAATGATCCCCGTCCATAACGACCACAGTTATTGATATTAAATATCTCATTCAAGATCCATCAAGGGAAGAAAAAAAATCTCTAATTGAATTTTTGTGACCTCATTTTGCAGCGCGTGTGACTTTTTCTTTGCGCCCAATTAAACCTGAAGAAGTCGCACTTTATATATATATATATATGTGTGTGTGTGTGTGTGTGTGAGAGAGTGTGCGCGTGTGCGGAGGGGGTCAAAGGGGACTCCACTATATTAACCTCTCATTGGCTGATTACTGGACATCACCACCGCCGGCCTGATCACTGGACCGATCAGTCTCGAAACAAAAATGTGTGACGAGGGGTGGGAGGAGGTGGGGGAGGGGTCAGCACTTATTTTGATCCACGGAGAACAGTGTAAACATCAAATGGATCCGGGGTTTTCTCCGGACGGCCGGAGCGTTTCGTGAATTTTAAAGCTTTATTTAAGTAGTGTACGCGTCTCGCAGTTATTTAAAATGTATCATTGCACCGTAATTTATCCAAAATAATGAAAAAAAAAAACGAGTCACATTTCTTGAAAACCATTAGTCTAAAAGAATGAATCGTAAAAACAAGACATGCACAATTTCGCCCCCAAATACCGCATCACAAAACATATATGAAACAATACTTTATAAAACAAAATAGGGTGGAAATAAACTGCCTCACATACATTAAATAATGTGAATGTGAGCATTATTTGTTTCATTTTTAATTTACTGCACAATGCCCGTCCAAATAAAAACAACTTTGTGCACTCTCTAGCGCCCCTACTGGAAGAGGGGCCTTGCCGTTGCGCTGGACAACAACTAAGTGGATAGAGTAGACAAAATATAGAAAATATGGAGTGATTTGAGAGCACCATTCTGAAATATTAGAGGCGTTGCACGTCATTTTGTCTGCGCGTATTACATCGTTATTACGACGTTGTTGCATTTCAGTTATTTATTTCTCGGGTTCTGATTTGCTCTTTTTTTTTTTTTTAATGAAAGGTCGTCATTGGCTGGTTTACTTGTTCATTAGGGATTTTAATGGGAAGACGGACCTGCGTGAAATGACTGTTATGTTGGAGCACGTGATAATAAATAATACAATTCTCATCTTGTTTGATTATTTTCCAGACCGCTTCCTTTAAATACAATTGAGTAGAGCAATAGTTCTGCATATATTGTGGCATTTTGAAACGTGTTGTGGGGGTGACGTAGCAGGACCCTGCCAGACACGCCCACAACCACGCGAGTGTAGCTGTATATAAGTTTGTCATCACCGGTCAGTGTTCCAAATTTCGCCTTTTAAAATTGATACATTCCATTTTTCCTGCGCTGTGTTGTTTGGGAGTAGGATGGAGATGCTAGGCGATAACGCTCACCCTTCGCCGTGTAACACTTTAGGGTTCCTGCAGAAGAACAACAGCCTGGAGGAGAAGGGGAGACTTTCCGGGCAGAAGAACCTGCTCTCCTGTGACAACAGTGACCGGGACACCCGCTTCCGTCGAACCGAGACCGACTTCTCTAACCTTTTCGCTCGAGGTGACTCTTTGTGGCTCCTTTCGTTTGCAGAAAAATACCACACACTGACAGTACTCGGAAGTTTGTTTCTAGCGGAAGTCGTACATTCAAAAAAAAACTTTATTGACAAAGGTATCGCTTACAAAACATTGAATTTATGTACCTTGAAAACTGAACTACGATAGAAATGCATTTTAAAATCACTTCAAATAATTATAATAATACTATTCTTAATTATGGAAGTATATTTGTGATCACCATGTGCCCATTAGCTCAACTTTTGTTACACTGAAATTGACAATTTCATTGACTCATGAAGGGTTTAAATTCATGGTGGAGTACATATTCATTATTCTTGACTGTAGTTCTGTAGTGTAGTTGCGATGACTGTCATAAGTCCCTGAAAATCCAGTTTATGTAAATAAGAACACATATTTTTGGCGATTATAGATGTCAAAATCGAATGCAGAAACAGAGCTAAATGTGACTTGTATGACTTCAAAAGCATGCTGATATTAAATTTTGCTGTACATGAATTTGAATCAAAATGTTCTCTGCTTGTGTGACTGAGCTTAACACTGCTAAGCTACTCAAATGCTGTGCTTTATTTGGCCTCACAGTCCAGTAATCATTTCGGTTCTGTCTGTTTCTGACATGGCGGGTGAGGGGATGTTTTCTTTTATTTTCTAATCTTCTAAAACGTTTATATTCTTGCAGTAATTTAGTTATAGAACTGCGTCTTAAACATGAAACTGTTGAAAATACATCTGAATTAATCACAGCAGTCTCATATGTTGAGCTGCTTTGCTTCTATTTGGTCAGTAATGTGTGTTATGTATTTATTTTCAGACCTCCTGCCTGCGAAAAATGGAGAAGAACCGACACTGCAGTTCTTGTTGGAAGTGGTCGACATCCTCACCAACTATGTCAAGAAGACGTTTGACCGCTCAACCAAAGTGCTGGACTTCCACCATCCGCACCAGCTGCTGGAAGGCATGGAGGGCTTCAACCTGGAGTTGTCGGACCAGCCCGAGTCTCTGGAGCAGATTCTGGTGGACTGCCGGGACACGCTCAAATATGGTGTGCGGACAGGTAAGTGGTTTTCCAGATCCGACTTGAAAGTTTGGAAGAACTGTGGAACTGTCTCATTTCTGACAGTTAGGCGTCACATTATATGTAGACATCAGTTCAAACACACTTTGTTGTCAAAGCCCCTTGTTTATCCTTTTCTGTCACAAAAGCTTGGACAATATGAGTCTGTTTACTCCCCTCCCTTATTGTACACTTCTGCTAGTAACTTGTGTTTTTTCACCCCAGTGACTGACCCACAATATTTAAATTGGTTGTTTAGTTTTTCTGAATCATAACTCGCCACAGGTAAACCTGGATGTATTGGGGGTGTGTCTTATTTTTTTAAGCAGTATTCGCTCATCTCTATTAGCCCTTTTGGTGTCCATCCCTAAATGGTCGACTCACACTATGAGGTACTGAGAGGTGGCTGTAAAGTCATCACCTCTTGAATAACTCGGTGGATCAGGTTCCATGGGGAGTGGTTGTGGGTTTGATCATTAGCAAAAGAGGATTCAGTTTTCCATTTGAAACTATCACCACCTCTCCTCTGGACCTATCTGTTGAAACCTAATAGCTGGGGTCGACTATCACCTATCTCCAAACCATACACCAGGAGCCACAGTGGGATGGGATGGAGAAGCTATACCATCTAAGCCCATGTTCCCTCAAACTGGAACATGGTGTCAAAGTTAATGGTGTAGTCTAGTTCCACCTTACTTCCAAACATTTGTCTTGAGTCTAGGGGTCAGAGATTTTGTTCCTGGTTGGCGTAAAACAGGCCCATAATCCTTCCTATTGATAGGCCTCTTTTTTGGAGGACCATATTCCCCTCCACCTCCCGCTCCAGACAGTCACTAGTTTCAGCTAATGTCGGCGATGGGGCTGAGGTACGGTAGCTATGCAGTGAAGATTTTGAATCATACTGTGTATCATCGGCAACCTTAAGTTTGAGGTATCCATATGACATACTGATCAATTTTGCAGCTAAAATGAACCTTGATGTTCGGGAAGATTTTGAAAGGCTCATACCTTTGTTCATCATCTAGCTGACACTCAAAACAGAGCCAAAGATTCAAGTCAGTCACTGTGGTTTAGACCCCCATTTCTGGGACATTTCAGAGAGCAGGTGGAATAACTGCTCTCCAGCATATCAAACAGTATGTATTAATAATATCTCCTTTTGTGTTTATGAAATGAAAGCTTCATTCCATACACTGTATTGTAAAATGAAGCCTACACAGATCACAAAAAAGCCCTTTGCGAGCCACTGTATGGCCCTTATAAAGAGCTGAGTTTTATTTATTGTCCCCTTGGTAATTCCTCTGACGTCCTCCCCCTCCCTGGTCTTATTAAAGCAAGTGTCGCCTGAGGGGTCCTAACACAAGCTGCTAAGAACGACAAGACTCAAACTGTCCCAGGGGTTTTATAGATCATGGCGGGCCACAGTGTCTACAACTCCAGACCGATTTTCATACCAGGCTGAACTCATATGATCGCATATTTACTGTGCACTTTACAATGTGATGGGATTCATGAACTCTGATGTTTAGAATAATACTCTATATGAATGTAATGTGAGTCATTAGACGATAAAATGTCTGATCCATATCGCGCTATATAACTCAACACAACTGTCTTCTCCGCTACACCAGGTGGTACATGTTTATCTTCCTATAGCCACTGGCTCTTATGGTCTCTATCTACTCCTCGCTCAGGTCACCCTCGCTTCTTTAACCAGCTGTCGTCTGGTCTGGACATCATCGGTCTGGCCGGAGAGTGGCTCACCTCCACCGCCAACACCAACATGTAAGTCTGCGTCCGGAGACGACACTCCTCATGTCACGCCGGGACGAAAACAATGTCATGTTTGTAGGCCACTGGAAACAGCCCTCAGCCGGTGTTTATGGTAATCTCCTCCGCCGGGTGCACCGGTGGTCCGAAATGGCCTCTGAGGGTGGTTACATAAAGTGTTTGGTTTGTCCTATATTGAGCGATTCTTGGCTGCGGAGCTGCATATGTGGCTGTGCTGCCTGAGGCCTGGTTAGATTGCATATTGATCTGAGGTCACAGCTACATGGTGGCCCAGTCTGATAAAAGGCACCACCAACAGCTGGCACAAACACCCCATAAATAACTCGTGATTTTGTGATATGATCAAAAGGAGTCGCCGTTATTACCCTCCGGGGAATGAGTCAGAAGTAAATAACTGGTAATTAATAGCTGGTCATTTGAACACTCAAAGTATTGTATAGATCTGACATTTGCTTTTATTGACCAGAGGGCTGAGGCGACCTTTAAGTAATGGACTTATCCCCAGTCTACAGTGTTTACATTCATTTACTGAAGCTAGGGGAAGGTTCGATAGGTTTCTATGTGAATGAAGTGAATGACGTGAATACGTCATACGTGTGGCTTGTTGCTAGTCTATGAGACCACCCTGTTTGAGACGTTTGAAGGTTCACTGCTTTAGTTGTTGTCTGGCTTCTTGTAAATTATTTTATGGAGAGTGTTGCACACTGAACTAGTTTGGCTCCTGGCACTGCGAGGCTTCAATTATGACCACGTCATCCAGTATTGTAGTAGAACACTCAGTGTGAGCTTTTACTTAGGAAAAGGTTTTATACCACATGTGACAAACACAAGGCCTGGGGGCCAACTCCGACCCATCAAGGCATTTTATTCGTCCCACTAGAAAAAAGTAGACCACCAGCGAAGCTTGTTTATATTGTGACCTACAAAAACATGCTTTGAGCCTTGACTTGCCAGTGGAGATTATTGATATCAAGAATTCATCTGGAAACCTCCAAAAACAATGAACGCAAACCAGACTGTCTCATGTTGTGAGTTTCAGCTAACGCGGATCTTAAAGCTTGCCTTCTGTAATCCAAAGGGATAGTGATAGATAGATATCAGGTTCTTTTTAGAACTTTTTTCCTGATAAAAGAGATAGTATTAACACGTGAGTGTAACACCCGTGCTTTAAAACCGATCCAAAGAGCTCAAATGAAAAAAAAATGTTCTAATTTAATCTAACATTTTGCTCACCAGACAACAGGGAACCTTTGTCAGTGCAGGAGGTCCTGGTCCACTGGTCACACTGATGCACAAGACACGTGGGGGCTAGGATGATAACAACAACAACAAACATGGAGGAATCCCTGAACAAAAGCAAAGAAAAGCATCTGTTTGCTTTTGTTCAGGGATGTTTTTCTCTACACAATGACCAGGGTTTCCACTACTCTGAATGGACTTGAAATTCTTATAAAATTGAAATTTGAAAAAAAGTATTTTCAAGACATTAACCTTATATTTGTATTAACATAATACAAAATCTATATAAATACATATACATTTAAATATATCTATATGAGCTACAAAAGCTACAAATTGAAGAACTTATTTTTCTTATTGGGCTGTCTGAGACATTCCTCTGTGTCTGCCCTAAAACAGACGGTCTCTTCACTAGTAGTGATCAAGCCAGGCACAGAACAACATGGTGATCAAGCTCCCTCTGGGTCTTCAGTCGAAGCACTATTAACCAGAAGCTGAATGAAAGTTAAACCCTCATTTGTCACATTTTTCGCCTGGAACGTTCCCATCTCATCCCCGGGTTAGCAGAACCTCCCGGGAGACACTCACACACCCGCTATGTCTGTCCCAGATTCAGCAGCAAGACTTTCCAGCCCATTGCCTGGCTCACTCATTGTGCGCTGGTTCTGAGCAGCTGGGCCCCACACTGACACACAATGTCCTCCGGCTGCACCACAAACCCTGTCGTTTAAAACTGGCTGCTCCCGTTCCCCGCGGAGGGATCGTTGCGACTCCATTGTCCCCGGTGACTCGTGCTGCTTTGAGGTGCTCAGAGATGCGTTTGGTCGGGGGTCGGGGGGTTAGTCATATAAAGACGCGCACCGGAATCAGAGCACAGCCTCACACACACACACACACGAGTGCCCTTCATGATGATAATAAGGGCATTTAGGGGCCGTCCCTGGAGACAGGCAGGTGAGTGAGGGGTAATTTTCGCCCTGAAAAGCCCAATGATTGGCTCTGATTGTGATAATGATCACCATTATTGTCATTACGGCGTGAAATGACTCGCAGAAGGAAGGAGAATTTTAAAAAGGTGCATGGCTTTATCTCACGTCCACCGAAATAGTCGATTGAATCAGAAAGTACAAAGTAGAAATTCATGAAATGTAGTTCTCTCTCTTCTATTTACGTCTAAATGAGGTGAGCGTTTTTGGTTTCCATGGTGATTCTTATGCCAAAAGCAGCAATAATCCAGCCGTCTCCACAAGAAGCTAATGTTCCGGTCAAATCTCTTATCACGGGCAATTACACAAGGAAACTTGGGTTCAGTTTCTATTGGTCCCTCCTTCATGGGGCTTCGCTGTTCAGTCTGGTCTATTTCCTTCTTTGTCCTTTCCCTTTCTTTTCCTCCTCTGTTTTGCTGTTGCCTTCGTGCTCACAATGACACCATTCTCTTCTCACAAGCCATTGATGGCTTTGCTTTTCTTATTAACATCCAGGACAAATCTGAGTTGAATTCTATGTAGATAGATTTATCAAAAAAATCAATGTTAAAAATTGATGTTATCACAAAACTACAATTTCTCAAGGATACTTAAAAGTCAACCATGTTCAGACTGTAATCCCTCGCTGGTTTGCAGTTTAGCTCCCTCGACAGAATAGTTTTCAGCAACTAGACAAACCTCAGAAAGTTCACTCAGAAGGCTTGGGTTTCAACTGAAGGTTAGAGGTGAAATTCATTCAAATTCAATACATTTCTACCTCAAGGTATGACATCACACTCAAGCTCCAATGAGACAAGTGTGCTGAGGTTTTCTCCAATGGGCAACAAACACACAGTGCTGGCAAAATACATGTCCCATGAAGTAGTAAAAGGCCTTGTGGGAACAATGAGTGAATTTGAGCGTGTTTTTGACGGAAGTATAGTTTGAGACGTATGTGACTTTCCACTTTAATGCCTCTCATTCTAGAAATGTTGGCAGTTATTTAAATATACACTGAATATATATATATAGATTGTATGTTTCACATGATTTGGTTGTTATGAAAATATGCAAATTGTTCGTCAGCAAAATAAATGAATTAACATGGAAAAGATAAATTCACATTTAAAAAGTGACATAATACTGAATATTAAAGAAAAATCTGGACTATAGAAGTCAAGTCCAGATAAAAGAGGATGTGAATGGGAATCCCATTCAGGAGTGACGCCGTGATGTTCATTTTCTTTTCTTTAAATCATTACATTTATGAGAAAATAAATTCATTAGTCCAAATTCTGCGACAGAATTGTCATCCAGGTTTTAATTTTGGATTGTTAATGTTGACAATTGTTTATCTAGTATCTTCCAAATGATGTGTATCACGAAGAAAATGCTGATAGTTTGTGTATGTTTTGCAAGATAATGCATAAAACAACGCTGGCCTTTGCTTGTTAATAACATGGCTAAGTGTGTGGAACAACAGAGGACATTTTGTTCCAACTTTCAGGAGAGTGGGTGATAAGTGCAGGAGCGTTGTGTAACTGACCTAGTTAGAAAAAAGGGCTCAGTTCTAAAGGTGCCTGTGGTCCACTTTCTGACTCCAGCCTACCTTTTTCCCTCCATCATCACCCGTCCGTTTTTGACGTTACTGTCCTCCCTGCAGGTTTTCAGAGCTGTTTCTAGTCCCTGATCTTTTGTTTTCATGAAAGGGTAGAATTAATTATGCCGGATTCTTCTATTATTTCCTAATCTTGTATCAACACACACTGTTATCTGCGTCACACAGACACGGACGGTGTCGCACACATCAAATCAGCCTCATTCAGGCTTGTCACAGGGATTGGCAGCCATGACAGATAGCCATCAAAGCTTTGTGTGCTTTAATGAAACACTGCACTGATGCAGGCGACATTTGAATATGAATGTTGGCGGCCCAACTCCTGTCTGTTTAATGCAGAGTGTATGTGCTGACTCGTGTTTACTTTGGCTGTTCATCACTCGCTCGGCCGTGACTGACGTGTGTACATGATTGACTGACAGGTTCACGTATGAGATCGCCCCTGTCTTTGTGTTGATGGAGCAGCTGACTCTGAAGAAGATGAGAGAGATGATCGGCTGGCCGAACGGAGAGGGAGATGGAATCTTCTCTCCCGGTGAGTTCAGAATAACGCGCTGTTAGTGCGCGTCTCTGTCCAGGGTGCTGAAGTTGTCTTTCTGCTCTACAGGAGGCGCCATTTCAAACATGTACAGTGTGATGATCGCCCGTTACAAGTATTATCCTGAGGTCAAGACCAAGGGCATGTCTGCAGCTCCCCGGCTGGTGCTGTTCACCTCTGAACATGTACAGCACAAACATTACTTCAACTATTGTTTGTTTTTTTTGTTTGACCTGGCTGCGACACACACCTGGGGTGCATTACATTGTCCAACGATCAAGTACGATCCTTGGATAAATGTTTGCTTTGTCGCCTTTTGTTTTTGTTTGAAAAAAAGGGTTTTAAAAGTCATGTTTGTTTGCAGAGCCACTACTCCATCAAGAAGGCCGGGGCTGCTCTGGGCTTTGGAACTGAGAACGTGATTCTGCTCAGCACAGATGAGAGGTACTGAAACTAGTGACGTAAAAAAAAAAAAAAAAAAAATAATAATAATAATAACTTGCTGGTTTAAGATTGTCAATAGTCTATAATTGTGATGCTCTTTAGAGTGAACTTTTGTTGACCATTCCAGGGTAAAATATAGTCTGACTTTCAACAAGACTCTAAGACAGACCTGGGGAAAGCGCGGCCCGATGCCCATATTTTTTTATGGCCCTTTTGACATCAGACTAAAACTATAACAGATATGTTTTAATTTTTCTGTCTTTTTTTGTTGTTCTTTCTCTTTTAGTCACCACCACCACCAATGACTGATGGCATGTACTTGTTTTAAGACTGGAATTTTCTTCTTTTCATTGGCCATTTATGTGTGTTTTTCTTGTTCCTCAAAATACATTAAGGGAATATTGAAAATATATTCGATTTTTATTCAAATTAAATGCATAGAAAATGAAATATTTCAATAGGTTTCATGCCATATTTACACTTCTTAATATCCTTACTTGCATTTAATATTTTTAGGTTAATTTTGTCCTTGATACTTAAGTATATATTTTGGGTATTTTTCTGTCATGTTTCGGAGGAACACCGCTTCCTTTTGATGATGGCACCTCACAACAGTTACAGTTTCTGATGTGGCCCTTCAGGAAATTTAACTGCCCACCTCTGCTCTAATAAGTACTTTATAATGGTGAATTACAGGGTAATATGCTTCTAATACATGTGAAAATGAGTATAGTTTATGTATGATACTATATGTTTCCTGATCAGTGTGATTGAAAAAATATATATATTAGATGGATTTCAATAACTGGACTCGCTCGCTGTTTCAGGGGGAGAGTAATTCCTGCAGACCTGGAGGCGAAGATCATTGACGCCAAACAGAAAGTGAGTTTGATTTCTTTGCTGCTGTTTCTCTGCTCTGCAGAACCAGAACTCTGATTTGCTCTCTGCAGGGTTACGTGCCGCTCTTTGTCAATGCAACAGCCGGCTCCACCGTCTACGGAGCATTCGACCCCATCAATGAGATCGCCGACATCTGCGAGAAGTACAACTTGTGGCTCCACGTTGACGTAAGTATCTCATGAGGTGGTTTTAAAGAACCACTCTGTGGCTGGTCTGAGTAACCTGTCCGGTCTCCCCAGGGAGCTTGGGGCGGCGGACTGCTGATGTCCCGGAAGCACCGGCACAAGCTCAATGGAGTCGAGAGGTGCGTAGGAACTGAAGCAATTCATCTTCCCTGACTAAGAACTTGAAAAAATGTCTTACCTTTTCAGGGCCAACTCTGTGACATGGAACCCTCACAAGATGATGGGTGTGCCTCTGCAGTGCTCCGCCATCCTGGTCAGAGAAAAGGTACAGTGAGGACATGCACTCGATAAATCGCCCTTTTAGCTGAGGATGCTAACTGAGATGTTTGGATCTTCAGGGAATACTGGCAGGATGCAACTCCATGTGCGCCGGCTATCTCTTCCAACCTGACAAGCAGTACGATGTCACCTACGACACCGGGGACAAAGCCATCCAGTGTGGACGCCATGTTGACATCTTCAAGTTCTGGCTCATGTGGAAAGCCAAGGTGCGCTCCGCATATATTATCTATCTTCAAGACATCCGTTCTGAGACGTATTTCTGTCCGTCACAGGGCACCATTGGTTTTGAGCAGCACATCGACAAGTGTCTGGATCTGTCTCAGTATTTGTACAACAAGATCAAGGACAGGGAGGGGTACCAGATGGTCTTCAACGGAGTGGTGAGACCTTGTTCATTCCTTCAGGAGATGGAGCTTTACACTGCTATGTCTGGATGACGGAAACTAATGTGTCACTCCTCTACCTTTGCAGCCGCAGCACACCAACGTTTGCTTCTGGTACATTCCACCCAGCCTGAGAGGGATGCCAGACGGTGAGGAGCGGCGGGAAAAGCTCCACCGGGTATGCAGTGCTAATGCAGTATTAACTCTTCCCCCCTTTATAACCTGCATTTTTAGGGTTTGAATCCCAGTTTGGCCACTGATTCTTGCCTTTAAATGCTGAGGACTAAGTGGTTTTCGGGGTTTCACTCATGAGTCATTAAAACGTGTCTCTTCACATCAAATGCAGTTAAATTATTGTGACCTAATCAATAAATATGATTGATGTTGGACCCAATAGGGCGGCGCCATCGATCGCTTCATTATTGATCGGGTCACGTTATCATAAATTCTCTTGTGATCACCACTGCGGAGCTATTTCAGGACTGAAGTAACTCATGTAGGTCACTGAGTCAAATCTATAATGTGTTATCTCCTGATTCATAAATCATCCTCCAGGTGGCACCAAAGATCAAGGCCATGATGATGGAGTCCGGCACCACCATGGTGGGCTATCAGCCTCAGGGTAACAAAGTCAACTTCTTCCGTATGGTGGTGTCCAACCCGGCGGCCACCCAGTCCGACATCGACTTCCTCATCGATGAGATCGAGCGGCTGGGTCAGGATCTGTAGACACGCTGGGAGTTCTGAGGAGTCAGACATCCAGTGTGCCGCGTACAGATGGGGAAAGCGTCTCTCTTCGCCTGTCGCATTTTGGATGTGTCGTCTGAAGAGAAACTAGCAATGAGAGAGACTTCAAGATTCTTACTTGTGTCCCACGTTGTTCCACCTTTAGACCAGATATATAACCACCACGTATCTGACCGCCCAGGTGCGACACTCATAGGGTGTTTATACTCAGTGTTTAATCTCGTCTTTACCGTCGGTGTTTAAGACAGAATGTGTGAGTGAATGTGTAGATGGGAGGAGAAGCACAGATCAAAACTATCACAGCACCGTCAATACAGGGTGCATCTGTCTGTACATACACCCCATCTTCTTACTATGACCAAGCTCCCAAACGTGCGTGCGTGTGTGTGTCTTGTATTTTAGGGTGTGAACGATAAGCTATAAGACTTCATGTGCACAACATAGTTCCGCTGTGTGTGTTCAATTATAGTGCAATACGATTCCTTTCAGAGGTTTAAAAGATTATAAATAACAGGCGAAACACTGGCTTGTTTGTTTCATGCAATCATGTGTTGTGTTTGTTCTACACCTTTGGTTCCCGCTGTATGCAAATTCAGGTATTTTACTGTAGACGTGTTGAACATTTGTAATCACAGGAGTCTTATTTATTTGTCTGCCAAAGAAAATGAGAGCGTCCTTCACTTCTGATAAATTATAGATGTTTGTAAAAAAAATATATATATAAATACATATATGTATAGTGTTGCCTACTGACCCTTGATGGAGATGCAATATCTATTGTGTGTTACTTTTCTGTGATTGTGAGTCTCAGACTGAATGTGTTGAGATGACTGACTGTGGGAAAATGTCGTCTCTGAGATTACCAAGAAAGGACTGTGTCTGAATTCTAATGCATTTATTGTAATATAGTCTACTAACTGTGATACATATTAGCTGTATTCTCAGTGTTTTTGGAGCTCCGTGGACGAGTTCCTCTTTCTTTCCACCATTGTAAATGGACGTGTTCTACTGCAGTATAATATATAGAGTTTTAAGTAAACAGAGTATTTAATTGGTGAAAGGGACCATTTTATGTGAACTGTAGGGTAAATCTCATATATATATCTATATATATAGATATATATATAGATATATATACAAATGAAGTGTTGACTGTTCAAGGCTGGAGACGCAGCCTGGTGTGGAGGAATGTTGGCCAGGATGTTTTAAGGAGGCACTTTAACAGAATGAAAAAGATCTTTAATAAAGTCTATTAAAGGAAGATAATTGTTTGTCTGTTTTGTACGACGCCTCTGAAACACACATCCATATCACGCTCACATTACAGCCTCTGCCTAATCATCCAGGAGAGGGTTTGTTTGGCCTCCAGCTGTGTGTCGGCTTGGCTCCTCTCCAACATGGATCCAGCTCTTCTGTTCTATCCCTCCTCCCTTGTTACCCTCGTCCATTTTCTGCTCTCAACATCCAGTCCTTTTCTTCGCGATGATTCCGCTGCCAGGGCTTTTTTCTGCATGTATTCTCGAATAGATTCAGCTCCACTGCACCAAAATGGAGATTCCAGAGTTCCGTAACATTTCTACATGTAGGACACACCAATGGCAGCGCTGCTGGGAAACCATCACTATTTTCCGGTGTTTTCTTCAATGTTGCTAGTTTTCGTTTCTGCTGCCTTTTAATCTGCTGTTGTCAGTGAAACGAATGTAACTATTTCTGTATATACATATTTTTTAAGACAAAAAAAAAAAAAAAAAAAAAAAAAATATATATATATATATATATATATAATTGTAATTTTTTTTAAGTAATTGACCCAAAAAAAGTGTTCTTTTAATGTTTATGAAATTTAGCAAAATGGATTAAATAAATAGAATAGAAAAATTGATTAAATAATACTACATAATAATATAGTAGTAAACTAACAATGGAGTGAGAGACTTCAAGATTTTTCTAAATAATAATTCCCCTACGATACTTAATATTTTCTTACGCGCATGCGTTTACTGCCATCTAGTGGCTTTATCAGACAGCGCAACTTTCCTGAAGGAGGAACGCTCAGAAATTAAAGTCCAAAGGGAAGCTCTTTGTTCGGAAGTCCAATCTATGGTTACATATTTGCTGCAGGGCTCGAAGATAAAAACGACTTTATGTCGCCGAGCAGATGTATAACATTAATGCCGTAAAAAAGGGAGCAGTAAAAAAAAAACCCAACTAGGTCACGTGTAAATGAATCATTGCACCTTTTTCCTCTAGATGGCGCCAGAGAAGGTCAAACGTCTTTAGCTTTCGACTCCCCGAATAAATAGATTTGTGATTAAAAATAAATACATTGACAAATTAAATTAGCAATTATTCTATACATGTAAAACTAAATAATTTTATTAACTATGCGAGCAACATTAACCATTTCCAACGCTAAGATTAAAATTTTTTAAAAGTAACTGATGTAAAAAATGTTGTGAGAAAATGCAAATAAACCGATATGCGTCAATAAGATAAAGAACAGTGATGAGAAAAATTATTATAATAAAACGCTATAAAACGTTATTTTAACCGACGAAAAGGCGTGCCTCTTGCCACGTCAACGGCGCATGCGCATCGGCCAGTTAGTCATTTGACGACGTGTACCCGGTGTGTACAAGTATTCAGGTGCCTTGTCGTTTCCGGTGCCATCTTACTATAAAACACCCGAAGAGCGCCTGAAATTGTCCAACCATGGGGGGTACCCAGAGTATGGAGATTCCGGGTGGCGGCTCGGAGGGGTATCACGTCCTCCGGGTGAGTTTCCAATCTACAACCGCTGCAGTTAGCGCCTAGCGGTTAGCTTAGCATCTTCTGCAAGCTCAGTGTTGTGATGTGAGGATGCTATGTCAGGCCTGTAGACGTGGAATCTCCTGCTGTATTTTAACGTATTAAGCAATTACGTTTTATTCAGCCCATCGTTCGGTTAGTATATCAATTGTCTTCGTCAAGTCAACTGGGTTAGCAGTGACAGCTAACCAGCCCAACAGCTTCTACTGGCTTCATGTGCAGTGTATTTATCTAATAGATTATTTACCCTGCGTTGGCATTCTAACTACTCTGATACAGCGTTATTCATGGGCCTAGTCTCGAATCTGGTATCGTTATTCAACAGAAATATTTAGAACATAAATATTCAAGTGGTGTTTTTGTCCCAAGTGTTTTCTTCCCCCAACATTGTCTCATCAGGCGTTTGTTTCCATGCAGGTGCAGGAGAATTCACCTGGACACCGGGCAGGACTGGAGCCATTCTTCGACTTCATCGTTTCCATCAATAATACCAGGCTGGTAGGTCTTTCTGAATGTTCCGTCAATGATCATCCTCCTCTTCGTATCCTCATTGGTTGACTTCGTAGTCTCCTTTTTCATGGTACCTCCATCTACTACAACCTCGTGTCCAAACCTTCGTACGTCTGACGTCGTTCACAGTAACTCATCTCCTTGGCAACCTCAGTATCTTCATCTCCGCCACTTCTCTTTTTCTGCTTCCTGTGTTTCTGTCACTTTTTCTAGTCCTCTTCTGTGTCGTCTTGTCTCCTCCTATTCCACCCTGCTTGCTCTCTCTTCTTCTTGGGAATGCAGGTTGTCCGACAATGGGCTGGTTTTAACAGTTTATTCGTCCCTCAGATAAAGTTGTCCCGCTTGGAGCTCTTATCTCATGCAGATAGCACGGTCTAAATTAAAAATGCTGACAGTCAGAAAAAAAATTAGCGTTTGAGTGCACCCAACTGACACAAAATGTCAGTAAGTAAATGTAAAATATAACCATTAGATGTTTTCTTTAGCTGAATTCATTAAATAAATACTCTTAATATCATTTTATTCAGTTTTGATGACACATTTTACAATTATGTGTGTGAATATGATGTGTTTATCATGAAGCAAATTGTTTCCCACCAGAACAAGGACAATGACACTCTGAAAGACTTGCTGAAGGCCAGTGTGGAGAAACCAGTCAAGATGCTGGTCTACTCTTCAAAGACACTGGAGCTCCGGGAGTCTACGGTGACGCCCAGCAACCTGTGGGGCGGCCAGGGTTTACTCGGAGTCTCCATTCGTTTCTGCAGCTTTGAGGGAGCCAACGAGAACGTTTGGCATGTCCTGGTGAGTCATCCCAATTTCCCCTGCTTGTTCCACCAAGATGCTGTTGTTGTTTGTTTTGTAATCCGCTCTGTGTTGTCGACGTACAGGAAGTGGAACCTAATTCTCCCGCGGCTCTGGCCGGCCTGCGACCGCACACAGATTACATCATTGGAGCTGACACTGTCATGAACGAGGTGACGGTGACGGAGAGCCGGCTTTCCCTGCTTCCCATCAATGTCTAATATTTCTGCTTGTTTTGTTTGTGTGCTGCAGTCAGAGGACTTGTTCTCCCTGATAGAAAGCTACGAGGGGAAGGGACTCAAGCTCTACGTCTACAATACGGACACAGACAATTGCAGAGAAGTGGTCATTACTCCCAACAGTTCCTGGGGCGGCGAGGGCAGGTAACTCATGCTTATGATAAAATAACTTCTGAATTATTGATGTGGTGGGTAGAGTAAATCCAGTGTTCATCTCCTCTCATGTTTACATGCCTGATCCCTGTCAAGCGATCTGCTGCTTGAACAACAGTTTGTCTGTGTTTGGGGTTGTTAAAGGTCAGAAGAGAGTCACTGAAGTCAACAACAAGAATGTTTTCTCCTCTGTTGCAGTTTGGGTTGTGGGATCGGATACGGTTACCTGCACCGGATCCCCACACGACCTTTTGAGGAGGGGAAGAAGATCAGCTTTCCTGGAAACTCTCCCAGCAGCGAGCCAGTCAGTCCACTGAAGGACGGATTCACTGAGGTTTGACCTTCATCCTGAGAGTCTGGAGTTCGGTGTCTGACTCACTCATGTTCTGTCTACAGGTTCAGTTGTCGGCGGTGAGTCCTCCTGCCACCGCTCCTCTGCTGCCCTCTGGTCTGGAAGATTCCCTCTCCAGCCTGTCGATCAACCAAGCCCCGCTCACCATGCCCAGTGAGCTGCAGACAGGTATCTCATCACGATACAATGTTGTTGTTCAGTCAGATATTCAGCAGTGGTTGTTGCTTGCAGGTTTGCCCACAGTTCCTCTGCTGCCCTCCTCCACCAGCCCCTCCCTCAGCCCCCTCAACCCTGCCGCCACCAGCTTCAACACTGCCGCCCCCAGGTTACCAGGTGAGGACCAGACTCTGTTGCAGCCTTCCAAGTTCCACGTCACTGGTGCTTTGTTTGCCTTCTGTCTTGATTACACAGACTGAGTCATAGGGAAATTGGGTCATGTGACTCCTGGGTTTACTTTTACCTCGTCCAACACAAGCCGTTGACAGATTTCAGTGTTATTCATACTTTTGATGATTTTATTGGCTGTAGAGCCTTTGGGAAATATTCTGTCTAAAACTTGTGTCATACAGGTAAAGCATGTTCTTTATTTTTGTATTTTTGTTTCATACACTACACTATTACATCACTATTGTGATTATTTTATTATCAGTGTTGTTGTTAACATCTATTTTAAATTCCCATAATCTCTGGAGTCCTTATTATTAGTTACTGTCGATATTATTACTATCATTTAACGTCACAAATGTATCAGGGATGTTCCTCAAAAGAGAGCGCCGTCATCATTATTATTATTTTTATGAAAATCTTTAATCTGATCTGGTCCCGTTGGGATCAAACTGCCAGTGTGATAACTTTTTGCTAGTATGTCAAAAAGATTTTGATATGACTACACGGGTCGAGTGTCGGGCTTTTTCTGATACATTCTTATGAATGCCTTCAAAACCTGTGTGTCAAAGTGAGCTTAATAAAACATGTTAACTCTGGTTGACTCTCAGGTCTGATGCCCCTCCCGGACAACTTGCCTAATATCATGCCGTTGCCAGACCTCAGTGCCATGACATTACCAGGCACTACTCTACCACCAGCGAATGCAGCAGGTATGACCTTTAACATCTGGGTCAATGTTCTAGTCAAGTGACCTTCTCACTATGTGGGTAGTTTCTAGTTGTTTTGAACCATAAAAAGCTGTTTCTGTTGAGTCATTATAGTGAATAAAAAAAGGCGATATTTGATTGCAGTCCTGCCGTCTTTCCTGTAGGTGTCGCTGCACTGGCGTCTTCCCCTCCCCTGAATCTTCCTTCTCTACCACCGCTGCACTTCCCGGGTTTGAATCCTCTGAAGCCCCTTCCGCTCGATCCACTCCTGCCCTTGGACATGACCCAGTTCCTGTCCACCGCCACAGCGGCCACGACAGCGTCCGTCACAGCCACGCCGGTCCCCCAACCCATCGCCGCCACAGAAAGTCCTGCTCCAGTGGAAACAACGCCGTCGTCCTAATGAACCAGTACCAAGCCCACCATCCTTGTACCATCAAACCAAAATGCATATGGTCGACTCCTCCTTCCACCTGTCTCTTTCTCCTCCCATGAGTGATCGGCGGTTGCACCTGTCTTGTGACGGCGGCTTTCGATTCAAGTCTTTATACCACATTCTCATCATTGCTGCTTCGTCACGAATGACAGCTTCACGGTGTGAACACAACAAACGCGTCATGGCTGAAAACACACCTGTGTTTCCAGTCCTCGCCTCCTTCCTGTTTCATATTTAACTTTTTGTTTCACTGTTTGATCCTCTGTACAGCTCCTTCTGTTTATAGGAGACAGTCACCATGGCATCTTGAGTGTGAGATGCAGGTGGCTCATGTGCAACTCTTCTGACGTGGTTTATCTAAGACATCGACAGCGTGTACAGTGCGAGCAATAAAGCCAAATTAATTTTAAGCTTCTGGTCTTTCTTTACTCTTCTTTACTCTTTAAGCTTAGTTAAGTTCTATTTGGGAAAGTGTTCTGACCACCATTATTGTGTTGCGTCATTTCAACCGCACCATTATTCATTCGGTACAGTTTTAAGGTTCAGCCACTTGCCTTCTGGCAGGAAGATAATTCCCCTGCGAGGCACTTGGAGTCCTTGTGATGATGCCACCTTCTGCAGTCCAGGCTTGAAGGAGACCACTAAGTCGAGCTTTGATGGAATAAAGGAAAATATTAAATTGAGTACATAAGGAATTTCATGATTCAAATGCAGAATAATAAAGAGAACACATAAGCTCAGCAGAGGTTCTGGACGTTCTTACTTCTTGTGCTTTCTGGCTGAGCTTTGCTTCGGTTTTAGTGGTAGTCTAACCACCTATTGCCAAGAGGTGGTATCTCAAACTCATCCTGGATGGTTGAAGGTCAGAAAAGACACAGGGAGGTGTGGATGTAGTCGGGGGAAGGACAAGACCGAACAGAGAAACAACATCAGCAAACAGGACTCAACCTGAGTGGCACAAGCTGCTGTTGTACCCAGGACTTCAGTAGGACTTGAACTACTTTTGAAAGCCATAGTTCCTGGGTTCAAATCCTCCTTGGTGTTCCTCTTCTGTTAAGTTATAAGGTTTCCTGCCACAGCATTTTGTAACTAAAACTTCTTTCCTTCTTTTGGACCGACAAACTTTCCAGGGCGTCCCTCATGTTGCGGTGAACCTTTCAGGATGTCACGAGTCAAAGAAAGGTCCTCTGAATACAAACAAACTTAGGGAGATCATATGCATGTAAAAGCTACAATCTTGGAACAATAAGTTGCTACAAAGTCAGTATCCGGAAAATGCAGTTTTGCTTCCAGGCTGCAACTTTCAAGTGCAAAATAAATTCGGATCGGCTTCACGCCTTGTCCTTTGCTTGCTGCTGTTTGTATTTTAATTTCCTGTATCAGCATAAATATTAACAATTGCATACATGTACATATTTTTATTTACAGGGTGACACATTTCTGAAGCATCCACTTGATATCCAGCGGAGGAGGACTTCTGACCGCACGCTGTCAGGTGACTGGTGTTACACGGAAGGAAACCAACATGAATGTTTCAGTCAGTGGCCAGCAGGTGCAGTGGACATCTGGCGTTTCTCTAATCAGGATTCAAGTCAGCGCGGCAGGAAGCATTCACACGTTAAACTAAAAACAACAATTATAGCAGCAAACTGAGTAAATCCTCCTGGAGGGACCCAAAACAGGGGAAGTGGGATTAACATTTCCCCCCCAAAAAAGTCCTCTCACTCAAGTGGAAGACGACGTCTACGAAAATATGTTGTTTATCGTAACGGAGCTGTGGCCTGATCAGTCTTATCTGCCGTCCTGACACGTGTACGTGGTGCCAAATCTGTGATCTGATGATGGCAAGTGCAAATCAACTCCAGAACCTCTATCTGGATATTTTTCAGTTCAAGTTAGCTCCTGGTTCGTGCAGACGTACTTGAAGGACAAACAATGCCAAGAGAAAGTCCATGCGTGCTCAAGTCTCCTTCCGTATCACTGACTCCTCCTGAAGCCGAGCTGGGCTAGTTTATGCAAAGGTGCAGAGCAACACACTTTTTATTTTTTCGGGGTCTGTTTGAGTCCATAAACAAATCCACAAACCACCAGCTCCACTTTCATTTCAAACATCTTCTTCTTCACCAACCACCGCGGACGTGTTTGGAGGCAAATAGCTCCAACGTCCAGTTTCCAACGTCCAGTGTCAGTCCATCCATTTACTCCATTAGGAAACGTCTGCTCTTGAAAGCACATGGACATCAACTATCCTGGGGGTTGGCCAGCCAGTCAGAAGATGGGCAGGGAGGAGGTTGAGGGCTGTAGGGAGCCAGAGGAGTTTGAGCGTCTCATGTGAGGGAGGAGGTACGAGTCTGAGCACAGCTGGTGGACGTCGAAACGGTCCTCCTTTCTATAGGCCAGACATCGACGGATGAAGCCCTGCAGAGTCAAAGTCAGTTTTAATTCTTCACATTCCCCACCTTCATGATGGTCCTCCCGTGTCCTTCTCTTGAGTTGTGTTCACAGACAATTACAACTGAGCAGACAGCTACACATGGGTGCAGTGCATGCTTCTGTAAATGTCACCCTCCCTGGTGTTCCAGCATTATATCGGCTTCTAGTTGCCCTTCATCCACCTCACAGCATCTGCAGCAGAGCTTCTCATTCTTCCTGAGACTAGATGTCCGAGACAATTCCTCAGTCTTGCACTAAAATCCAGCACTAAATTTGCGATAGCCAAAGCGAATATATGTTTGTTCCGCCGTCTGGAGCTCCTTGCCATAATACAAAAGTCATCAAAAAAAACCTTTGTATAAACAACCATAACTCAATGTAAAAGGTATTTTAAATTCTGCCTTGCAAATATGAAACATGTAGCAACATGAAACCTGATTGCCAAACCACTGGACCGATATTTCCTGTATGTGTGTGAGCGTGAGTGTGTATGTGTGTGTGCTCCCTGACACAAGGGTAACTCCTACTAGTTGTGCAACGTGATAAATGATCATGACATCTCTCAAAACCACTTTCAGATTTCAAGCCAGGTCGTGGCTTGTGTCATTTCTAATTCAATGAGACACCAGGATTTTCCAAAACTATCTAAATAAAAAAGCTTGTGGGTTATTTCTATTCACTTATTTAGTTTCTCCACAGAGCTGTCTTCTCCTTCTCCTTGCCTTTGGCTATTTCCCATCAGAGCATGTCAGCCTCCAGATCATCCTCCAACGTCACACCTGTCCTCTTCATGTATCACATCCTTGAACCTTGTCTTGAATTTGTCTTCCTCTTTTCCTTTTTCCTGGTATCCTCCTGGTCCAACACTGTCTCTCCTCGTCTCATGTCCCAACATCCCTAACTGAATCTCCAAACTTCTCCATCCACGTGAGCTGTTGATACACTCATTTCTGATTTTCTTTCTTAAGACATTTGAGCTCTGCACCACAAAATGGTGGTTAATGCTAATAAGAATGGGCCGAGGAAGACTTGGCAGTGTGCTTTACCTTGGCTTCTGTGCTGGCCTGTGGTTTAGCTGGGAATTGGACCTCTGTTGCTTTGAGGATGGTGTTCTCCTGTAGAATGTCTTGCTGCGACTGGTTGTGACCAAACGGCTGATGAAAACAAGCAAAAAAACCCACAATAAAAATTCTCCTTCAACAAGAAACACTTCTTGTTTTCTTAATGTTGTAGTGAACATGAATTCAATTCACCTTGCGCCCATAGAGGCACTGGAAGAAAATCACCCCTACAGACCAGACATCCACTTTGTTTGAGATCTTTGGTGGCTCCTTTCCCACCACAAAACATTCTGGGGGAAGGTACCTAAACACAAACGTAACCAGCTGACTATTTGAACATAAAAAAAAAAAGTTCAGATGAGTTTCAGGAGTCATTTATACCAGTAGGTGCCAGCTCCTTGCGAGGTCAGGTCCATCCCATCAACGCCATAGTTGTCATCGTCCATAATTTTGGACAGGCCAAAGTCTGTGATCTTGATTTCTCCACACGCCGTGCCGTCCACCAGTAAGATGTTACCTGTGTGCATTTAACAGACAATGTAAACCACTTCCACATCACTTCTAAAGTCAAGCTGAAGAAGAAGAGGGGTGTAAGGAGGCCTGCGTTGAGCTGCTCCAGAGGAAGACTATGAATTGTGCTGAATAGAACCACAGACAACAACACACTAAACTCACCGGGCTTGAGGTCGTAGTGGATGATGGGAGGCTTGATCTCATTTAGGTAACGCAGGGCGCTGACTATCTGCATGACAATGGAGCGAGCCTCCTTCTCTGACATCAGCTTGTTTTGCTTCAGGTAGAAGTCCAAATCGTTCCCTTCACAAAACTCCAACACTGTGCAGAACCTGAGTGGAGTGGGACACAGAGGATTTGTTTGATTTCCATACAAGCCAATGTGTGCCACTTGAAAATGGAAGAAAGTTCATTGAAGTTTAACTAGTCTCACAGCCTGAATGACTTGTTTAGTGAGCCTTCCCTGGAGGACAAAGCAAAATAGAAGATTTATGGATGTAAGTTACTCTCTAAGTTTGAAATGTAAAAAAAGCAATTTGGAAAACAATGGAATTTGGGAAAAAATAAAACAAAATTCATAGGGATTGTGGAGGTGTTCATATACCGTAAACCTAAAATACAGCAGGGAGACCCAACAAATATGCAGTCTTAAAAATATTTCTTTCTAATTCCAGCCATTAGTTCTATGAAATGAAGTATGGAAGTGAAAATGGAAGTAGCCTTTCTTCACACTATTACTTGGATGAATTATGCCAGCTCATATTACACGGATAACAACGCCAAGTTTTGAGGCCAGGTGAGGAAACATTAACACACTGAACAAGCAACAAACGCCTCTTGGCATCGGCAGGTAATTAATGAAACATTTTTGAAGCTGCTCTAATGGTTGATTCTTTTCCAAATCTGATAGCACACACGCGATTGTTTGCTAACTCTGACGTAAAGCCTTCAGGCAGAGTACAAAGAACTAGGGCTTTATTTGAATTTTTTGGGAAGGGCCCTGACAAAAGCTCAAATCTCATTGCTGGTTTTGCCCAGCTGAGTTAAAAAAAATGTGCAGTCAGCAAAGCACCACGGAGGGGCGATAAAGGACATCAACAGATGGACAAGGTGAAAGGTCACTCACGTGTCAGTGTCCAGGGAGAAATAGTCATAAAGTTTAACTATTCTGGGATGGTCTAGCTGCTTGTGTATCCGGTACTCCCTGCACGCATGCCTAGAAGGAAATAAAAATCAACGTCATGCGCCTGTGTGTATAAGAAAATAAGCGAATGAGGAGCTAGAGACATACTTGTGGTAGTTTTCCTTTTTTTCTTCTCTCCAGTTCTTATTGAGTTGGTGGATTTTCACTGCTGCATAACGCTGCTCAAACAGGTCAAATGCCTGCATTGAAAAGGAAAACATACAAGCGTTGAGATTTCAGCTGCTCTATGTCCAACATACTGTACTTCTGTGGTTAGTTTCCATTTCTTATTTTATCATGTTTTGGATTTTTTTTTTGAAACACAGCTCTACTGTTCAGTCAGAAATGTGTCGATCATTTTAATCAACATGAATATTTCAATGTGATATTGCTCTCTTAATTAAAAAGGATAATTTTGAGGAACACAATGTGATTCTTAAACCAGAAATGAATCAACTGAGTAAGGTATAAGATTGCTAAACGTAAGATTTTCCCAGAGACTTCCTTTCAGCAGTTTGACGATATAAAAGAAAAAGTGTCCACTCCTAATTTGATTGTGAAACTAATATTTTTTTATCTGAATTTCTTTGCTACTCAACTGCAACACAAGTTCGTCATCATTCAAAATCGAATTACATTTATTTGAAAATCATTCTGTAATTACATCGAGACTGACCGAACACACACACAAAAGACATCAAGTTGTATTGGAAGCAGATTATTAGAACATTATGAATACAATATTGTAGTTACCTTATAAACTTCACTGAAGCCTCCTCTGCCCAGCAGGTGCAGCAGCAGGTACCGTTCATTCAAGGTGGGGTGATCTTTAAACCTGCCACGTGAGATATTATGTGATTTTATCATGAATCTTCAGACACTGGAAGTGACATTTTACTTCCTGTGTGCTATCATACAACAGAACTGCGTGCTCCTTCTCAGAAAAAGAGCTGAGAGCAGTTAAGATTCTATGTAAACAACTTATGTAAGAAACACGTAGCAGGAATGCAAGCAAGGAGTGGTATAGCATCCTGTGTATATTTCAAGTTTGTTCTTGTTAGCGTGGCTTGCATACATACATAGAAAGAGTTTTAATCTCGCAGAAGTCAGATCATTTCATTCATTTTTTATCAATTCACAAGCTTGTGGAGGAATTCGCTCCAGCAGAGACGTTATCCTAGTGGAGTGACCCCAAAGGAAGTAGATAGTAGTCGATTCTATTTAGCTCTAGCACTAATATAAATGATCAGTTGACACGTGCTGTGACGGTGATGTGTCTTACGCTGAGCTGTCCTCGTTGTTTATCCTCTTCAGCTCTCTGATGTGAAGGTTTCTCACACGCTCCAACCGCTCCAGTTCAGCTTGTATCTCTGCTTCCTCCTGCAGAAACCCAACATAGAAGGGTACAACTCAGTGTTGTGACGTAGTCTAAATTCATTTATTTGAAACACATTTAGTTTGTCACACTGACCTTCTTAAGGTGACCAAGACGAAGCTTGAAGATTTCTTCCTGCTCGTGGTACTCTGCTAAAGTCAGTCTGCCAACAGACGAACAGGTAAAATTTTAAGGAAACTTAACACATAAGACAAACTTATTTTGACAACAATGTTTAGGGTTTCTGCTAGGATTTTTTTTTAACCGTTGCCCAATCCCTAAAATGTGACAGTGTTGATACTCACAGCTGAGGCAGGGAGGGCTTGAGGAAGGGGTCTGAATCATTGCCATTTACAACTTTGGTTTTTCTCTGCTTGGGCTCCGAAGTGGAAGCCACAGAGACGGAAGGTGAGGCTGGATTTGGAGGCTTCCTCTTGGCCAGCTGCTTTCTCTGTCTCTCTATGTCCTCCCTCTGCTGGTTAATGCCTTCTTGTTGCCTGTGTGTAGAGAGGGGGAGAGAGATTATAGGGCATGATAAACACAAGATACTGAGCCACAATATCAAATTTACTTATGCATGCAGCACTGTTGGGGCACAATCACATAAGTTTTTTTATACCGATTGCTTTGTTTCTTTACACTTCCATCAAAGGAACCTCTTTTTCAGATTGCTCTAGTAAAGGAACTCGAGTAGAGGTGAATGCAACATTGCGCTGTGAAACTACTTGTGACGGTTCCTATTCAAATTTAACTGTGTTACTAGGACATCTGGAGTGTAGCTTCAATGCAGTTGGAGTCTCACTTGATAAGGTTCTGGAATGCATATCCGTCGGTCCACTGTTCTGTGTAGGATGCTCCATGTCTGACAGTGGTGAAGTGGCCAAGGCGGAGACGGTCCTGCATGCTCTTCTCACGACAGGACTGCTTCTCCTGGGTACTCTGTGCACCAAACCAGTCAAAACATAACTCAGTGACCTTGACAGAGTACTCCATTCACATCACTGATGAGTCATTCATAAATAGCACATTTCAACATCACCACACCATCATCATCACCAGCTGGTTTCAATAAAACCAAACACAGCTCATACCTTTTCTATGAGTAGCTTCTTGCTCATAGTGATGCACTTGTTGAGCCTCTCTTTATACTTCTCCAGGAGTTTCTGCTGTTCATCGATCTGTCTTCGGAGATCGCAGTTAGCCTGTTGAGCCGGAGGGGAAGAAGTGGAGGAATCAGGTTCAGAGATATGTGGCATAAATAATTTAAACATCATAGTTCAATATGTCAATAAAATGTATATTCTTTACTGCTTTAAGATGCCAACTCACCCTGAGAAGGTCATCTATCCTCCCCTCTTTCTTCTCCAAATCCAGACTCTTGTTGCTCTCCAGCGCAGCAAGTTTTAGACCTGTTAGATCCGTCTGTTGATGTGCAGACGCCCCAGAATGCATAATATTGATAAGAAATAAATGTACAAAAATAGAGTTTTTTGGTTTGATAGAAGTATCAAATTGTAACAGAGAATTTTAAGTACGGAACTAGTAAAGCAAGAACACTTCAAGGACTTTATGCAACCCAAATCATTGATTCAGAAGTAAAACAAGAAGGGCTGAATGCTGGAGAGGTAAGTTTACTCGTTGAAAGTGTTTTCTTTGGGCGTCACATTACCTGGACACATTTACTGGAGGACAATTTGGGATTTTGTTCCCCAAAACACAGACTGGTTGGAGAAGAGCTGTTCTGCCGGATCTGCAGACACAGTGATTCAGTTACACCATGTGATAACAGACAAAGACTCACAACCTGCACAAACAGTTCAGTTATCCCTCAGTGTTTTATCTTGCTGCCAAAATACTCACGATGGAGCCTGGAGCAGAGTGTGAGTTCTGAGGAGAGCGGCGAGCTGAGGGGAGGCCTCTACCTGGACTAGAGCCATTTCCACCCTGAAACTTTTCAAAGATAAACATGTTAAGGCTGAAAGTTCTTGTTCTTGATGATAAACGAAGCAACATGGGCAGAGGCATGAATTACTCACATCAAAATAGTCGCTTATCTTAGGACCCCGTGTGGATGTTTTTCCTGCATTGAAAATATTATATGATGTTTATTTTGTCATTGATGCGAGAAAAAATACCCACACCCACATTCATTCAAGAACAGCAATCATACCTTGACTACTTTCTGAGTAGGTGTCAGCTTTCCTTTTCCTCCCTCGTGATGTTTCGGAATGCTTTTTCTCTGGAGTCTGGGAGACACAGGACAGGGGGAAACAAAGATTAATTCTCAAAGTTTTGCTGCATAAAAAAAGTGGTGGTGTTTATCAGCAACAAAGAACAGCAGCAGGAAGGAAGAGTACATACTGAGTAGGCAGGGGAGCTCCCTCTTTTCAAGTCAGAGTTCTAGGAACAGAAAATAAGGAGAGGTGGAGGTAGTGGGAGACACAGAGAGACAAGCAGGCCAAGCACAGTGAAAATGATAACAGGAGTAGTTCACATGCTACATTGAAACGACCAAGAGATTCACTGAAACTATTGATTGACAGGAATCACATGGTGATAGTGTAATCTTGTTCTACTTTCTTTTGGCTTTGAGGTGAGCTGAGCCAGTAATGCAAAGCTGCAGAAGTGGTTTACCTCTGACTCCTTGTCACTGGATGAGCCGAGACTTCCGTAGCTGTGGTTTGACGACTCATTGGCCAGGCCCTGCACAATAGACACCCGGAAAAAGAGTTACTTTCACATGCCATAATTACCTGTTTTAAGGGACTTAGAAGTTCTATAACTATTATTCTACAGAGAAGTCAGTTAACCCAGATTTCCTGGTACAAAACCTTCATTCTTTTGAGCAACTGACTTCTAGGAAGTATGTCATTTCTAAATAGCTGTAACTGAGACTTCTTGGTAAGCCTACAAAAAAACTAGCACATCAATAAATAGATTGAGGAAAAAGATTGTTTAAAAGGAAGAGTGTTTTTTGCTTTGTTACAAGAGCATTTGTCAAGAAAATTTGTGCTTTCTTGAAATACAGAAACATTGCATGAGAATTGTACATGATGCACCTACCGAAAGAGTTAACATCAGTTTTGACTGAGCAACAATATATATATATATATATATATATATATATATATATAAATTAGCTTTTGAAATGATGCATAGATTCTCGGTATTGAAAAATCTGTCATAAATATTGACTTTGATTTAAAGTTGTTACCTTAGCACCTCCACTCATGCTGCCTGTGCTGCCTCCTGTGTTGCCACTGACAGCTCCGGTGAATCGGGCTTCCAGCAGCTCCTGCCTCCTGGGATCCAAACTGTGCAGCTCCTCCATGGGGCCTAGACAAGGTCATTAAGCAAAGCAAGGTTAAATGTTTAAATTGTAATCATCACGCAGTATCTAACAAACAACGAGTACCGAACACACTGCTGTGTACACTGGAAACACATTGACAGTGCAGCAGTGACACGTGTTCTAATAACGGTCCATAAATAATGCACATTTATCCTATGATGGAAGGCTCTGTTAGCAAGTGAAATTGTTGTTCCTCCTGCGTGAGGAAGGTCATCCTATCACTAGAAAGCCGAGTGGGAGCAGAGTAAAGGCTGTGTGTACATGTTTGAAGACACGAAAATAAGCATTGCCTCTCTAATTGGACAGTGGCCTTGTTGCACACTGCCAAACTAGGCTCTGACATTTTCATCTCTCCATAGTCTCACGCCCCTTCGGACCAACACACATACTACGCTACCTAATCATCCCATCTCCTTTGTAGCAACACATCAATTCACATCTTATTTAAAAATAATATGTGTCTTCAGTAATGAAGTGTCTTATGTAAACCTTCCGACATTTACACTTGTTTTGTAAAACCAATTAGCAAGGGAGGAGAGTGACAAACATCCATATTCCCTGCAGACTACAGCTATTGCCACCCTTTGTGGACATTTGTGGGTTGTCACTTTAACATGGGTTACAACAGAAGACAGAACCGCAGAGGGATTATCTAAAGGCAAACTCATAACACAGTAAAACACAGTGTTTTACTACACTATCACTATATATATATTTACTACACTATCACTATATATATATATATATATATATATATATATATATATATATATATAGTGATAGCGTAAGCTCCACAAAAGAGGAACGAACAGCTGTAGTTATCGAAGTATTGAACACGCTATGTTGTTTGTAGTATCACAAACACAGTAGCATATCAATACCAACATGTGGATCCATACAGTGTGGCACAATCAAGCATTGCAATGTTTCAGTGCATTTATGTTTTCTCAATATAAATATGTATATTGTTGTGTTGTTGTTTAACCATGAAGTTGAAGCATAAAGTCAATGATTAACTAAACAACTCAAATATTAGAACCCACGTGTACCGTCTAGATATGAACTGATACTTGCATGTACCTACATCTTCCCCATAGATCCCTATCACTCACTAATAACACAGTAATAGCATGGGCTCAAGATGGCTCGCCCCCTTACTAACACTATTATGTCACGATAACTGAACGTCAGGCGTAAACACACTGGCAGCAGCTTTGATAACTAGTTTTCACGTTGAAACAAACCCACGGCCTGTCTTAAGTTCACAGCGAGGTTGATGGAAGCCAATTTGATGTTAAACTAGTGCAGAGCAGAATGTGGAGAAAAGCAGTCCGAGGCGAGAGAAAAGCCCAGGAGTGAAAGTTGACAGTGGCTCAGATAAGCTAGCCGTGTCTGGGTGCAAACATGATAGCTCGCTGCTACTCCGGCTGCTCGTCAACTCCGGTGACAGCTGACGTTTCACGGCATCAGTGAACTTGACATCCATTTTACTTCCACAAAAGGCTCGCTTCGACAACCCGTGCCTTCGACGAACACGCCACCGGAGTTGGACCGAACTCGGCGAGCTCATGTACCTTCCTTGCCCTTTGCGGTCGCCGTTATATGTTGTTGAGAGATCGTAGGGGACGAGGAGAGCTGCGACCAAGATGGCGTCGCCTCCAAACTTCCACCACCACTTCCACTGTTACTTTGGACACTCATGAAGCCACTTTACCGCCGAGAGGAGCCCTCGCGCACGCAGCTGACGGCGGAAACGCCACGCTCGCTTCCATCCTTTTCAGTTAGTCCGTCTTTGTGGCTCCTCGCAGGCGTCGCTGTCTTCCTGGTCCTGCGGGGCAGCGGTGTCTTCGGGGCTCGGTCCAGCGGAACCTTCGCATGATGACCGCAGCGCGCGCCTGCCTGCCAGCATCCAGCTCGCGAGCGGAGCTTTGATTCTGGTAGGCGAGGCTATCGCGAGGACAGGGTGCGCTCGTGACACAGACACTGATCCGCGATCAGTTCACCACCTGCAACCTGCTGTACGTGCACCGGAACAATCCTCTCAGCGTTGACCGCAGACCAGCCGTCCGCGCTCAACAAAAACAACTCTAACAATAGACGGAATAACGCCTTTATTATACCTATAAATAAACACGCCATGCAAATTAATTATAGTATAGTGAACCTTCATGCACTTGGCTTAATTTACATAATGTTTATTCATGTATTTTTAATGTCTTTCTATTCCGGCTTATCTGACTTTATAAATCTTATTTTTAAATATAATATTTACACATAATTTTAACCAATGTAATGCCTGTCTAATTTAGTTTGTGCAAATATTCATAACAAAATGTTAGTGACAATAGGTTATATATGTGTATGTCATTTATGAAGATGGTATTTTTGTGCATGTGTGTGTGTGTGTGTGTGTGTGTGTCTGCGGGAGAGAGGGAGAGGAAAGGAGGGCGGCAGGGAGACAGGAAGAGAGATTCCTGTTTTGCACAGGGGGGTGCAGGTGCCAAGATAGTGTTGTGGTCTGGGCTATAAGGTCTTTGTTCCAAATTTGGTGCAGTGCATCAAAATGCTTGCTTGTAGGGCAATGCTCACATACATACAAACACACGGACACATACACAACCCTTCCCAAACAGTTTCAGACCTGATCTGAACGACATATTTTCATTCCATCACTGCTGTGTTTGCCATGAACAGTAGTGTTTTTTTGTTTTTTTTTTACACCCCTCCAACATAGCTATCTAATAAATCTAAGTGTTTATTCACTCCACAGGAAACCGGCTAATGTTGAGGTTTCTTTCTGTCAATGCAGAGCTTTAGTTACAGTCAGGTTGCATCAGGAAACAGACCGTGGCATAAATAATCATTCTACACCTCATATGCACCTGCCCCTGGTAACCTGAATTTTGGTCACATAGTTTCCATGGAAACAGAGCATCAGACTTGACAGGCAATGAGGTGGATTGTATAAGCAGTCCACTATCTTGAAAATCCCACAAACACACACACTCACATAAACCTACAACAAGTTCATTAAATCGTTAAGTTGTTGCACCCACACGATATATTTTTCATTTTTTAGATGACCTACATTTAATAGAGATGATCATTTGTCTGTTTTAAATAAAAATATCAGCTTGTTTAACCAAGTTTGAATCAAAACAAAGCAAGATATTTTGCATAGAAACTATAAATTATATCAGACGGACGACTAATAAATTGATCCCAAATGTTATTTAAGGAACACAAACATACGTGTAGCCACAGATGTCAAGTGAGAACCAATGGACCTCCGTTGTGACATTGTGCCATAAGAGCCCCTCAGGTAGTTTGAATATTTGAAAGAAAAAGGGTAGCTTTGGAGGTCTGATGAGAAATTGGATGTGGGCACATGAACGCTGCGTGTTTGGTGGATCATAGGAAGAAATCTGCACCACCTATTTTAGCCCCACACTTTGGACCAGCTCAGGCATTGTGCAGACAAAGTGGACTCAAGAGAAAACCCTGAAAAGAATCATTTTTTATATGTAATTTTGGCCCTGGTAGAACCTGCATCTGAGTCCCTTGGCTGAGGTGCCTAACAGAGTTGAGCTTGTTTTTTTTGTTTTTTTTTTATCCATTATGACCATCACTGAAGGACAGGGGGATATAATGGTGAACAGTTCCACACGAGCCTTGTCAATACTGAACGCACAAACATATACCACAGCCATAGGAGGACTGTTTTCTCCCCTTGGGATTAATTAGGAAACCCAGTCATCCCAAAGAGACTCTGTAGTCAATGCCTTGGATGGTTGGGAATATCATATGTCACCATTAGGCCAGTGATGTTTGTAGGAGGACAGAGCAGTATGTGATTCAAGATGAGCCAGTAGTTGGTTTTTATGTTATAATTACAGACTATTTGAATAAACCAATTGTATTGTAGCAGTGCAGATGGCACACTAGAAGAGAAGGCTGGATTTTAAAGAAACTCAGACAACTTTCAGGAGGTTTGCAAGTCTTTATTCACCAAGAGACAAACATCCACATCTGTGGTGATGTCGGGCAATAAATTAAGGTCAGATGGGAACAGCTTCAACAACATGAACGCAATTCTAAAACTTTGATGCCCAAGCACAATCATTTGAGATATTTTAACATTAAAGATTGTTACAGTGTGGAGCAGAACATGATGCCTCTAAGATGCTTATTAAAATGCTTATTACATTGCAGTTGAGTATATTTTTGATGGACCTAAATGGAAGTTTGATCTTAGTCAAATTCCTTCTAAATAAAATCCTTATTTGCCTCCTTAAATTAAACTAGAATGGTTGGGCACAATAGGGTGAGAGAGAAGGGGGGAACTTAAAAAAAAAAAAAAAAAAAAAAAAAAAAAAAGCTTGTACCACTGGCTGTGCAACAATAATGCATTAAGAAGGGATTTACTTTGAGAGAAAGTAAACTATACATGGTCCTACATGGCACAGTTAAAAGGCTCCAGAGGTATCACTATATGCTTGTTGGTGACTTTCTTTATATTAAAACAACTTTCATGTTTTGGTTTGAATTTCCTTTATGAAACACAAAAGTCAAGGTCACTTCTGACTGTAAGCAGCAGTTCACATTCAAGTAATGCCCATATTTTGCATTTAAAAAAGAACAAATCAAAGAAAAATATTCACACAGCAGCCTACAGTTAACACATTTCACATAAAATAACATTTCAATCTTAAAAGAGATGTTGAATCCTGACTGCTGTTTCTGCTCCATGCATCATCTGTTCTGTAAACATGTTTTTTTGAATATTCATGAGTCAATGCCAGCGAAAATGTTCAAGCCTCGATGTTGCCATCAAGTACATTGCAAATGTGAAGCATTTGAAAATGTCACACAACAGAACAGTTAAAAACACTGGTTTTCACACTGTAAAAATAGCGTCATTATGAGGTTAAGCAAAAAGTCGAAAATAAAACCATGTCACCCTTAAACTCTGAACTTGGTTGGCCATCATAAACAAGCTGGTTAAACTACAAATCATTTTAAAATCACAACACTTCGACAAAGAAAAGTGCAACGTGAATTCTTCCATGTGCGTAGAAGGGACCTTCCCTGTTATTTAGTTCCCTCAGGCCTCTTGAGAACGGCGACGGAGCTCATTTTACCAGACTTGGCACCTCCACTGTCAGCCTGGAGTTGCACCTCCAACACCGTGAAAATGGAGATCACCTAACGTATAAATCAGAAAAGGGGCTTGTCTATAAAATCAATACATTTCTTTTTCATTTGCAAAAAACCTACTACATGTTGTTGCAGAAAATGCTAAGAAATGTGTGTCAGTGATCTTCACCTGCTCCTGTGGATCCCCTTCAAGCTCTTGTGCCTCCCAAACAAGCGTCAGCTCAGATTTCTTCCCAACCTTTCGATGATAAAATGTCTTCAGGCCCGGCACGTTCTGCAATTTAAACACATAATTACCCCCACTTCTTTCTGGGAACACTTTAAATTGACCTGATTTGGATGAGGCTTACCTTGCAGTAAATTCGCTTCTGCACTCCATAGGACAGAACAAGAACATCGAAGGACTGATCCAGAACTCCCATCACCATGGCCTCAGACTCCAGTGGGCCACATTCCTGGGACATTGAAGTTAACCACACATTGACAGTGGTTTAGATTAGAAGCCATCTTTAAACTACCGCACATTCCTAGGACTCACCTTCACGAAAACACCGAAGAACAACTCGGAGCTCAGTTCACTCACTCTCTTGGCCAGAGTCTTCTTCTGATTACAGTAGGACGCCTGCTTCTGGACTTCATCTGACGACAACCCAAACTTAGCTCTGCGTTCTAAAAAAGATTAAGACTGAAATGAATCGACAACAAAGTGATCTTCGGCAGAGCAGAATAGAGGTGTATATTGAGAGGAATTTAACCATGAAATCAAGGCCGTTTCATTCGTACCTTTTTTCAGTGAGGCAGCCAGAAGACGGTGCACAATGATGTCAGGGTAGCGTCTGATTGGTGATGTGAAGTGAGTGTAAAGAGGAACATTGAGAGCATAATGCTTAAATAACTTCTCCTCCTTGAGAGCGCCTGAACAGAAGTAAAGTGCCATCTAGGAAGGAAATCAAAACAGAGTGCACAAAAGCATTGGATTAATTTCTCTCAACTCCAACAGTTATGTTTGTCAACAGAGAAGTTTATGGGACTCACCTGCATGGGTCTGGAGCACATGTGGGTGAGGACATCTTTTCTGGCAGCTGAATATTCATCATCACCAAGAGTGGTGTGGAGAGTCTTCTGCATGTGTGTGGAAAAAGGTCAAAAATATAGATAACAATCTCACCTTGAAAACTGTGTGCTATTACAGTATACATTCCTTATATTATGGATTTAGAAATATACTAACATGCAGTGCTCCAGCAGAGGAGAAATCAATGTCAATGCCCAACTGGTCACACAGCTCCTGCAGCTCGTCCACCATCTTGGTTTTTGGGGGCGGGTGGCGACGGAGTAATGCTAGCTCTGGAAAGCTCTTGTAAATGTGGCTTGCGGTGGCAATGTTGGCCAGAAGCATGAACTCCTCCACCAACCTAAAAAGCAGGCGTGAGGAAAGGAGAGAAGAGTCACATTTAAAAGCGCCGTGGTTGCTGTGTGGTAGGACTGAAGCTGGTGACGAACTTGTTACTGTCTCTGTAGTGGTACACGTAGCAGCCTTGAGGCATCATTGTCTCCTTGTCTAAAGTGAAAGACAGCTTCAACTGAAACACAGGGAAACAAAGAGCCGTGAGTAAGTCATAATATGCAAGAGAAAGCACGTCGCGGGTTCAAACCTGGTCCAGTCGGAGGGCGCCTCCGGAGAAACGCTGGGCTCTGAGGTTCTTGGCAATGGAGTGTAGGTTCAGCACAGCCTGATGGATCTCATCGATGGGGTGTGCGGGATCTATGGGCGGCAGCTCTCCGGCCTCAAACATTTTGTCTGGAGAATCAATCATGCTTTGAGCGTGGTCGTAGCTCAGCTTCACACAGGAGCGGATTACAGACCTGCCAAACCACTCGCTCAGAATCTAAAACAAGACGGAATGAGAAGAGAAAAGGAACACTGAGCAAATTCATGAAGGAGCTAGTAAATTACTGAGAATTTTTAAAGAAACTATAGTAACCAGTGTGCTCCCAAGCCAAGTGGGAGGAGTCAAGGCAGGCGCTCATAGAGTTGCTACTATGCAACTTCCTGATATATAATGTTAAAGTATATAATATAATTGCCCACCCCCAGCATATTCCCTACTCAGACTGCATGAAATCAGTTCATCACTCCTTGCACTGAAGAGTACTGGTGCGTGTGGCTCCAATACAAAGAGGACATAGAACTTGCCTTCCCCTCAGGTGTGAGCTTCCAAATGACAGAGAAAGTGAGTCTGTCAGTGAGAGGGTTCAGACTGCAGAGTTCCTCACAAAGCAGCCGTGGCAACATGGGGACCACCTAGATTGGATAAGAGTTACCACTGAAGTGAAAATTGCAATTCAACTGCTTTTAAAAAACAAATATTTCACTCACTTTCTGAACCAGGTAGACGCTTGTGGCTCGTTGGCTGGCAGCCATGTCCAAAGCGCTGCCCTCTTTCACAAAATAAGTCACATCGGCGATGTGGACGCCCACCTCGAAATTACCTGTTTTTAAATGACAAAACTGATTTAAGCCTATAAGGTGGCTGGAGAATAATATACAAGAAAGATGTTTACCGTCTGGAAGCAGTTTACAGGAGAGCGCATCATCCAGGTCTCTGGCAGTGGCAGGGTCAATGGAGAAGATACACTCGCTCCTAAAACACAGTATGATTAGTACTTCAACTTATGTGTGCCGATGGTTCCATTGAATGCACCAACCTGAGGTCTTTCCTTCTGCTCAGCTCCTCCGGTGGGATCGACCAGGGAAGATTCTTGGGCAGGCAGTCTAACACTTCGTCAGAGAACTCAGAAAAATCAACATCGCACTCCATCAGAATTCCCTCAGTCTCGGGCTCGATCTCTCCTGCTTGACCAAGTGTCTTCGCCAGTTGACTGAGAGTAAAAAGGAACAAAAGAAAATAGTCAAACTTAAGTCCACGTCATGAAAAGTCTTTTTGGACGCAGCCTCACCCCTCTGCAAAGTTGCTATCTGCAGCCCAGTTAGTAATCCGGCATATAAACAAGGTGTTAGCATAGTCGGCTGAGCGGGTCCGGAAGTCTTCGGGACAGTCACTCAGGGGAACATTTATCCGTGGTACACGGTGGTCAACGGGGGAAAACATAGCAAATGGCTTGTCAGGGAGGAACTTCAGGAAGCCTGTTGCAGCTCTCGAGTGTTGCTTCTCAACAATATACACCACCTTGAACAAGAAACCAAGATTTTATTTTGAAAAACTTACAGGATGGAAACAAACTTATCTCGCCTGCAAGGTTAAACAGCTTTTGGATAGACTGAACAGAATCAACAGCAGTCAACATGAGAGCTCACTTTAGCAGTTTTCTGGAGGATTCCCCCATTGGGCAGTGCACAGTTGTTTTCTGGAAGTTCCTCTATTGACAGCAGACAGCCGGAAAAAAAGAGAAAAAAAAAACAAGTTGACTTTTAACAGAAACACTGAAATTAAATCATTGCAGGAAGTATGAGCTCACTCCGGTCACAACCCTGGTCTTCAACAACCACATCAGAGCGAGTCTTTTGGCCCACATTTTCTCTCTGGGACTCTGGCTCGCTGGCGGCTTCACAATCAGTGTCGGACTTCACCACCTTGACCGATAAAAGCGACTGTGAGAGTTTTATCGGGAAATGAAATTGTTCTGAATGTGAATGAAATGGTTTACCTTCCACTGATCCTGTGGTAGGACCTGAACCACGACTATGTCTCCATTGAGAGCTCTATTCCGAGCTACACACCCATCCAGGAATATATCCCACGTGTTGTCCTGAGGGAAATTACACATTTAATTTTTAAGCTATCGAAACATTACTTTTGTCAGCGTTAAGTTGGTACCAAGACAAGCAATGGGAGCTTACAGGCGATGGGATGAAAGCTTCCTGATACTTTTTGGGGTTGATCCGTAACTGTCCCTGCAGAGGAAGAAACAAAACTCAGTCTTCAGTTTCACTTCAGCCTTCACATCACGACTAATCGAAAGCAATAGCAAGGCACATTTCAAAAGCTCTCTAGCTCCATCTGCAGGCAGAGAAGCTGAACAGTGGGGATAAATCTGAAGCCAAAACCCACACCATCAAGACTGTCTAAACCATACTGAATTCACCAAGAGGCTAATGCAGTACCTGGATGAGTTCTCCTCTTTTAAGGCCATGGGAAACCTCCTCCAAACTCATGTACGGCTCATACACTTGCTTCTTAGGTCCCTTGCCTCCTTGGTTCTTGTTTCGGATTGCTGGAGAACTGCTGGTCGAGGCTGTTTGGGAAAAAGAAAATCATTACTCCAGTACAGGCACGTCAACAAAATGCATTACGAGTAGTTTACTTCGTGGTTGCTGAAGTTTGTTTTTATCACGAGGGGACATGGACCTTGCCATCTCAGCATCCACATCCGATTTCAGAATTCCAACTTGCTCCTCTTCTGCCTGTTGTGTAGAGCTCTTCTTCCTGTTCCTTTTCTTTTTGCTTTTCTCTTGGTCGGGAGAGCGAGTGCGATCCTTCTCGACAGGCATTTCCTTATTCTCTAAATCCTGTTTGGCCTCCTTGTTTTTCTTTTGAATTTTTGACTCACATGCCAGCACAGCACTTAACTCCTCCCCTGACTCAATATCTCCATCAATGCTGGTGGTAGTGTCTCTTCTCTGCCCCTGCCGTTTGTCAAATACACCTTGCTTTATTGGTCTGTCTTGCTTTGAGTTTTGGATGTTTAGCTTCTCCATGTACAAAGAAAGTGAGCTTTCTCCTCCGCCTTTCATGGAGGACGGCGAGAAGTCACTTGAATCTGAGAAATCTTGAGCCATTTCGTTTCTTCGCTGAGGTATGTTGAGCCTTTCAGTTTGAGATGTCGCTGATGTGCTTGGCAAACTCGACCTCTCTTTCGCATATTGTTCTAGATAGAGGTTAAATTTTTTACTGCTGTGCTGACTGAGAAGTTTGGCGTAGGCATCTTTTTGAGGTGGCGTGCTCGTCCGAGTCTGGCCGCGCTTTCCGTCTTTGTTGGGGTTTTGCTTGTTGGACTGTAGAGGCGAATCCATAACTAGAGTCATAAATGCAGATAAGTCAGTATGTTCGAATCAATGCTGTGATTGAATAACACTTAAATGACACATACGACGAGTGAAAGTATAAGACTCGAGGTTTTCTTAATAGTCAGGAATCTATTGAGACGCAAAATGTCATGTCAAATAAAAACAGGTTTAAATAACTACTTGCGTCATTGATGTAAACAACCGGTCCGCTCTGGTACCTAACATGAATTTCATGACAAACAAAATAGTTGGCTATACAAGCAAAACAACATCAAAGACGGCATCGACACTGTTAGGTATATTATATCGAGACAAACATTACCGTCGCTCTTGTTGCTGAAGTTGTGCAAGTACACAGATGTTAGCTTAGCACCCGCACCTCCCCGTTCTGTTAGCTTGCTTCTTCTTCCTTTTGTGCTACGCGTGAGCGGGAAACTGGCTTGAGTTTCACTTACGCCACCTACAGGTTTGGAATATGAAGCGGTTCATTCCAAACCCACTTTTAAACACGGTGAAGAGCGCGACTCCTCCATTCGGCTTCGAGGCTTGAAAAGGAGCTGAGAGAAGAATAAATTGTATAATCGTTGAATATGAAAAATTATATAGCCGGTCTCAGTCAGCAGGTCCATTATTCGTGACTGACTGACTCTGTTTCAAACGTCTCCATTTGAACAAACACATGAAAATAGAATAAAATAAAATTGTGATGCAACGACCGCTTTTGCAAGTTTTATACTGTTAAATCGTATATAAGTGTCTTTAATGTTGCCAAATGCGGCCATGTTTTCACAATAAATAAAACACCGCTCAAAAGCAACAATGTGATTATATATAATTTGATAGAAAGTTTCAATCGAATGAACTAATGAATAACAAAAGTGGCCGCTAATTTCCTTAAATCCCATGAATTCAACACTACCAGCAACACGTTTGCGCAAACATAAATGTAACCTCTAGAGGGAAGCAAAGGTCAATTTAGAGTCCATTATTTCGTTATCGTTTTGTGCTGAGAGAATTTGGTCATTTTACAGTCGTTTAAAAATGTATAAACAGTTATATAGTATAAAATAGTCGCTGGTATTATTGGATATTTTATAAGGCTGGTGATGCTTTATTATTGAGTGACCCCGACAAACATTTTTATTCATTTTATTTTTATTTAAAACGAAGACAGCAGAAAATGAATAAATCAGTAGATGCCATCTTTTTTTCTTTTTTGTCTTTTTTAAATCTTATATGCATGACGGACTAAGCATCCATGTTTAAGATTGTAGTTCATTCTAGATATTATATAATATTTTCAGATTTAAAGCTTTCCCTTGAATGTTAAAAGGATTTCATCTTTAGTTGATGGAAATAAGACATGGATCCCTACTATTTTGCTATTACTATTTTACTTTTCTCAGCTAATGCATCTAAACCAGGAGTCTTAAAGTTTGCTCATTTGTGTTAGCTATGAAACATGACAGCATTAAACTTTGATGTCAAGTATTTGTGTTGACATCTTCCTGGCCTTGAATGGCCCTCGGGCCGCAAGTTTGAGATGCACAATTGAAATATTTAACCATCAATGAAGTTAACAACACCTTGAAGAGGTCAGTCTTCAGAAAAACGTGGGTGATGGTAGGGTTGGTACCGCAATAGCTAATGATGTTGCGCTTGCACGAACCCAAGTTGTAGAGCATGTAGATGAAGCAGCAAACGCTCATCAAATATTCACCAGGCCAGGGGAGGCAGTGCAGCTTCTAGAAGAAACAGAGGGAGCAGTAACAGCCACTTCATACAGCTTTAGTTCCTCTGATGCGTCCCCTCGTCTTTCATCTCCAGCCCTCCGAACCTTCCACTTGCAATCACCAACGCACACCATATTTATAGAATCCCAAAGGCCGACTGGTCATTTATTTGTTCAAGAGTCCATGTAAGATACTTTCATGAAGTGCTTGAGGCTTCTCACTCCAATGTAGAGGTGCAATCACCAGTAAATGAGAGGCTGAAAGGGTTCATCAGACTGGAAGTGTTCGGCTTAAAGATAATTAATACTTAGATATGCTGCAGGGCCACGCTATATGACCTTCTAGATAATGAGCACTTGGCATTCTGAGGAGGTTTAAAGGCTTTTTCTCCGTCGGTCTATAATGACAGTGTGAGGATTCAGTCTTGGCAGATAGTCAACTCTGTCCTATAGGTACACACCAAAGCACCCAATTGTTAAAGGCTTCTTTTAACTGTTTGAAGTTAATATATTCAAAGAGAGCATTTCCCCTGTATTGGTACAGACTGAATCTCGTATATTTTTCTGACTTTAACATACACATGCTTGGATGCGTTCTGTGCTTTAAATCCCTGCAATAAACAAGATGAAGTGCAGAAGTTTTGTATCTCGGGTTCGGGATTCATTTGTGGTGGGGGCACCGGTGCATGAGGCCGACTGCAGCAAAGGAAATGGGTTTACTCTGCGGCGTTGTACAGCTGAACAAAAACACAGCTACCTCATTCACAGGTTCAGAACTCCTGGTGATAGAAAAAGATCCATCAGCTAAAATGAATACTGAAGGACCCAACATGAAGATGGATGATGTGACTCAGAGCTACCTCAATCTCAAAAGTACGCCTAAAAAAGAGGTTTATAAAGCTACAGGGGCGGACGGTAAATATCCCACGGATTTCTTCCACAGCTCAGTCATCCGCCGATTACAACCACTGTTTTGTCTTGACTCTAATAATGTGTTTTGCTACTAGAAAACTGCAATTACTAAAACAAGGCCAAACTAAATCTGATCTGAATCTTGGTTTTAATTTTAATGACATTTTTATTGGCAAGAAATCTAGAAAACTGATCATTGCAACCACTGCAAGTCTGGAGTTCATCCAGAATTTGGTCTAAACTAAATCACATTTCTTTAATGTTGAGCTGACTGTTTGCCAAGGTCCTATTAAAATGATTTAAATGATTTGGTCCCAGAGCCTTGGGTTTAACTGTAAATTCTATGATTCATAAATAATGTGATAGGTGTAGATATTGAAGAAGAGTCACTTCTGGCAGTGCGTTTATGTAACTTTACAAGTTCAAGTCCGTCTTTCCTTCGCTTAAACTTCCAAAAACTATATGTATATATAGCTTAATTCTTGGCCGCGCCTCAGTGTACCAGCAACACCACCACCTGCCGTTCTCCTTCTCTTGCTTGACGCTCTCGTTTCAGCACTGGACAGCTCCGGCTCCGCCCACCTCCGGCTGACGGGCAGCAGGAATCAACCACACGCTGAAGTGGGCGACACCTCAGGTGGCCTATTGGCACATTTGAGTGGGAGGGGCAGATTTCAATAAACATTTGCTCCCAGCCGCGTCATCTCCACTCCGCTCACATGGACCTGTCGGCGGTGGTGAGATGAGGAGCGCGATGGCGAGGGAGAATTACGGAGCTCGTCGGTCCGGACGGTTGTCCGCACTTGTGATTGAGGCAGAAAGTCTTTTCCTGGAGTGACTGTCGTCTTCACCGGTCTCTGTCTCCGATGAGGAGAAGAAGAGCGGGGTTTTGGGTCGCACCGCCGGACTTTTCCCAAATGGTTTTAGCGCGATTCCTGTGAGGCAAGCATGGCTCTGCTGGTGGTCCCGCTGCTCCTGCAAACTGGACTCGTTTTGGGGTCAAACTACGGTTACGTGGAGTGGTCCGACAACGAGAAGGACGACAGGAACACTGTTGTTTTCAGCACCCAAAACATCAACAGGGAGCCGCCCCATCACCCGACGTACTACCACCCGCATCCCGCCACGGAGCGTCCGGTGGTGGCGCACAAGATAGAGGAGGAGCTGCCGAGGGTGGTGACCGCCTTCCTGCACACCGGGGACTCCTCCGCGCTCAGACAGGTCAACTGCTCCAAGAGGTACGAGCTCAGGAGCCTGCGTGGGGGCCTCCACGTCGCGTCTCATTATTCCCTCCACAGCGTCCTGGACACGCTGGCCCACGCCACCAACTACTTGAACACGATCCTGCAGACCAACAGGTCCAAAGAGCAGACCCTGCAGAGGGACATCCAGTGGTATCACGCTTTAGTTCAGAGCATCATAGAAGGGGACCCCAAAATCCACAGAGCAGTCGTGACTTTCCACCTGGAACAGCAAGGCCCTGGCCCCCACATATTCCTGCAGGCGACAAGAGCCCATAATGAGGTGGTTCTTCAGGACCTATCTGGGTCAGCACATAAGCACCTGAAGGAGCAGAGCCCGGAGGCCGACTGGTTTTATGAGTTCAGAGACAGGAGGAGGCCACACATGCACAGAAGAGCCCCGGACACGCCTGAAACCAAAAGTGGCGTCTACCTGCTGGACAAAAACCAAATCAAGTGGTCACCTCCGTACCTGGAGTGTGAGCATGGAACCTTCGTGCCGTTCTGGCTGCTCACTCTATCAGCCGGGTTCTATGGAGTGAAGAGAAACTCAGCACCGGAGTTCAGGTGAGACAAAAGTTTCTCTTGGATACATCAGGGGTGAGCATGCAAAATCCTTTTATGACAATGTGTCAAACACCAGGCCCGGGGGCCAAATATGACCCTCCAAGTCGCGTGATGTGACATACAAGGCTTTATACAAGAAAAGTCGGCTGGAAAATAACATGTAATTCAAATTTTAAACCACTATAAAACTGTTAAAAACAACTAATTTGGAAAACAGTTGGGGGAAATTTCTTGGGGGGGACATTACTAAATGAAAATGATCCGTAAATAAAGGATGAAATAAATACTGTAATGTGAAGTGTATCGACTATCAGCTGCTGTCAATCACAGTCACACCAGATGATCATTATCAAGTTGAGCTCCTGCCAGTAAGTGCCAGTAAGCGATTCGAGTGGTTGCAAAGAGGGCGTTGTATAAGTGTTGTACAAGTTAATTATGTGGTAAGAGAGTGTTTCACGTCAATATCACAGGAAGATTTGAGTGAGCTGCAATTAAGGTGTGTAATTTTAGTGTCCCGAAGGCTCATTGTTCGCAGAAAGAAAGTGATTTTGGTGAGATTCCCCTCTAGACTCCTGGAAGTGTGTGGGACGTCGGCGGTGTAGCGGCAGCTTCACACAGGCAGGTAGCCATTTCTCTTTTAAAACGCTCTCCAGCCAGAACACAGCTGCTTATCTCCCCTGCAGCCTTCAGTCTAATGGTTTCCCTTGATTTACAAAGTGTTCAGACTCTGGTGAAGGATCTTGGCTGGCTGCAGCATTAAAACGCATAAGGAGCTCATGTTCCAGGTGTCCAGTTCAGGGGTGTCTAAAATCAATTACGTCGTGAATAAACAATGAATGATGAACAAGAGCAATTGAATTCCGTCGGTGCACTTATCTCTGTGTCTGGTGATGATGTGCACTTCAATGTACCTTATTGTTGGAAGAGCTTGACAGCAGTTCTTGGTAGAACTTTGACATATTTGTGTCTGTAAACTAAGCCTTATGGAAAAGCTTCTTCTTCTACTGGCTTTTGTCACAAGAGTTCTTCATGTCTTCACCACTCCATGAACCTCTTTAGTTTCCCTCTTCCCCTTTTTCCTGATAGCTGTGACTTTGTCTCCAAACTTTTCATCATTTCTTTTTTTCTCCAAGTGAGAACCTCAGTATCTCTATCTCCTCTGTTTTCTCACAAAATCAGTGGCAGTTCTGACTTCTTAATCCACTCTTGCTTCTACTGTTCTATCATACATCAGTCGTCTCCACCCGTTCCACCAGGATTGCACCCTCTTCTTCACCTCCTTTGACTTCTACCATTTTTGTTTTCATGGCCTCATCTTCCACCATGTTCACTTTTCTCCCACCTTTCCTTATACTCATCTTATTCTACGTTGCTGCCTTCCATTCCTCATCCCTCCACCTCCTTCATGCCCACTACATCATCTCCAAACATCATGGTCCCTGGAGACTCTTCGCTAACTTCATCTGTCATCAGCCCATCACCACTGAATACAAACTTTATAAGTAAGGCTAACTGGGCCAATGAAGACTCTGACTAGAGCAGTAATGAAGGAAGTAATCTATGCATAGTAATACAAGCTAGTACAGTGCAAGAAATACTTATATATATCTTATCTCAGAAAATGTGCTTAAAAAGTTTACAATTTAATAAGAAATTTTTATTATTTATTATTTACGTTTATAATAATGGAATATGACTGTGTTCAAATTTATAATTCTCAAGCTATTTTCAACATTACATTTTTCGTCTTGAATGAGTTATTACTTAAAAAAAACCCTTCATCAACGGCATCACCAATCCCTATAGAGATGTAGGTGTTGTTATTGCTCTGCTCTCCATCACATAATATTGAGCCCCCAGTCATTTACCGGATAATGGATATGGCTCTTGCATATTTAATTTCATTCATGGTAATGAATTGGATTTGCACCCTCAACCTGACAGAAATATGTCTCCAGAGGAGCAGTTGTTTTGCCCACCTTGTAGAATCCTTCAAAGTTCTTTTCAGCTCTGTGATAAGAGTTCTAAAAATAGCAAGTTGTAGCTTTCTCTGGAGGAAAAAAAAAAAACAAAACCCCACACATTTTAATATTGTGACATGCTCCTTCTTCTACTTAATGTTTTTTTTTAATTTACATTCACTTCAAAGTTCAATTGTGCATTGTCTCTTCAATGTTTAGATGGAATAAAATGCAGGGACGTGGTTCCCTCGAACATCAGTGGGACGTAACAGCATTGAGTAGTTGGCAAAGTGGGCCAGTGAAAATCAGCCTTAATTTTGATGTTGAATGAGAGCATCTGAAACCCACACAGCCACATGGATGCAGCAGCTTTCCTCCGTTGGTTTGTTCCACTTCCCTGCAGGCAGATGGAGGTCACAGATGTCAGGCTCGTCCACAAAAACACAGAAAATGGAAGACAATGGGTTTCACATGTTTTGAAAAGGACAATTGGGTTTATGCTAAAAAAAAAAAAGGAAGTGTTGTTGCTCACTCCATGCTACTTTAATAGCAGCATTTTCTCTAGAATCTTGCCTCTTCATATTATGTAATACATTCTTTTATTCACTTACATTTCTGTACTCTCAATGTCACACATCCTAATTGAGGCCGCTGACAGTAAATTGATTTTGTAAATAACACGTAAATATATTCAAATGAAAAACCCTCAAGAATTAAAATGTATCGTTTTTATGAGAAAATATTAGAATGACTCCTTGGATTGAAGTGATTTCCTGTTCCCAACTCACGGGTTCAAATCCAAGTTAATGCAACTCTGAGTTTGGAGCAGACTTGGCTTCTTCCTGAGGGAAATTCGTCTTCTCTGCTTTGCATGGGCTTCCTCTGTGGGCACTCTGGTTTCCTCCCACCTTCCAACAACACGTGGTTGTTGTGTCTCTTGCCTGGTGACTTTGTGCAAGATTAAAGGCTGTAGAAAACTAGTGTATTGAATATTTCAGAACAGTTTACTTATTTCTCTTGGCAGAAAAAGAACAGTATTAATATATAATGTTATATATAATACAACATGCTCTTTGACTGATCTTACCTTCTCGGAAAAAGTCAGCTTTACAAAGAAAAATCTCCATTTAGTTATCGAGGGGACCAAAGACAAGAGAGCTGCAAAACTAAATCCGTGTTGCTTCTTAACGGTAAATGATAAAAAAAATAATGGATTCATATACTGGTAGAATTTGAGGAATGCCTTCTGACAACATACAGCCTGAAAATTATGGCTCAGAAATGTTTTCTCTCAGCTCCTGAAATAGTAAACAAAAGCGGTCATTATGAAGGAGACAAGCGTACGTTGACAAAAACAAGTTAGATGGAAACGTTTTGATTTTCAGTCATGCCCATTTAATGAGTGCAGAACCATCCCTCTAACCCTCCCACCCCCCACCCTCACCAGCAGTACTTCCGTTCTTCATTTAAAGTGATTTCCCCTCGCGATTCTCCCTCCGACCCTCTTGCTCCCTCATTATTCCTTGTCTCCCACATGGCCTCTTACCATTTCTTCTCCTCTCCGTTTATTATGGCAGAGGTGTCGTGAGAGTCGACGTGAACCTGCAGGATGTGGACATCGACCAGTGCTCCAACAGCGGGTGGTTTGCTGGGACTCACCGCTGCAACCTCACCAGTATGGAGGTAAGAATGAACCCAATTGTGGGCGGGGCATACAAACCCATGTCTAGCTCATGAGGCAGTTAAAATGCTAGGATGGGAAGAGAGAACATCTGTTGCCTCGTGCTGTAAACTGTGGTCTATATGTATTGTCGTACCAAAAACGTCTTTTTGGTTCTTGTTATTAATGAACTTTGTCTAAAGTGTCATGTAGTTCTGATGTTGAGATGGTGTTTTGTTCTCCAAAGAGTCACGTTTTTACTTGCGAAATGCTCACAGTCCGATACAGGTATGGCGTCAACAGGCAAGTGCACGTTTCCAGGCAAACAACAACAACAACCGTTTACTTCTGGCCTGTATTGTCACCCACTGAACACCTCTCAGGCCACAGTTCAACTGCCTCAGGGTACTGCCTTGGTGCAAGAGTGGAATGCAGTGCCTCAGGACATTATTTAGGGCAGTGATTCTTAACAATGGTTGGGCTATGAGCGCCACCCCTAGAGGGCCGCTAGAAGTTTTTTTGTTTTACACCTTGGGGCTGCGAGGTCCACGAGACGCTCAGTTTTAATACATTAGCCACATATGGTGGCAGTAGTGTGTCTCTGAATTGACTTGACAGCTGCAAGTCTGTGACAGTAATAAGCTATGGAGAAGTTCTTGAAAAGAAAAAATGCTAAAGACAGTGATGGCGCTCCCCCCAAAAGTAAAAACTGTTCATGAAAGCACCTGTTGGAGCAGTTTTGGAAATTTATTAGATACTTTCATTTACACTTCACTGATATCTTCTTTGGAGTTTAAATAGAATATATTTTTATTTTTATTTTTTTCAGAATTGTATTCTGTTTTTTTCCAATTTTCTCAACAGTTTGCATCAAGTGTGTTTTTTTTTCTTTTTTTCTTTAGTTTTTTAGATTTGATGAACATGACTTGCACTTGGTTCTGCTGCTGGTTGGACAACAAATAAACATCTTTGCCATGATCACATGGTTTCATGTCATTTCAAGGTTTGAAAAAAGGTTTGTTTACGTGTAAGTAGACAAAATATGGTTATTAATCACAAATGAAATCAAGAGTAATGAATCAGTTCTAATACTTGAACAGTCCCATTTGTGCTGGGAAAGTTGGGCCCCGAGATCAAAAAGGTTAAGAACCCCTGATTTAGAGGCTCAGCTTCTATTGATGTTAACGGTGGTCATGCAGGCTTTCCCATGTGGACCACATCGTCTACACGGTTCATGTTTGCTCATTAATCCAGTCTTCTATAACTGGTATAATCTCACTATATTTCAGTGGTTGGAGCACAAGTTATCCAGGAGAAATCTGTTGAGGAGGTGTCTGAAAATATGCTGGCATTGCGGAACAGTGTCCCCTGATTCAGTCACCAAGTGTGCAAACATCCATCCAACATTTTCTTCCAGAGCAAACGGAAAAGTCCCAGACTGATTGATCCTACACACCCTCACTTGTTCCCTTGATGTATCACAGAAATGCCTGCAGTCCCCGAAAGTGGCTGCTCAGGCATGCAAAACATGTCACTGGTCATGTGATGTATAATAAATTCAGTGTAATGGATTGCTGCAAGATGTGTTGAATAATTGACCAGGTTCTTTGTCTGTGTGCCTCCGCCATCTCTGTCTGTTGGTCTGCATGAGGAGAACAGAGGAAAACATTTTTCATCATCATCCTTTCTACTAGCCTGCCATTTTCATCCCGATCTATTTTATTGCCTGCCCAGTGAATGGTTAAGTCATTTCTGTGAATGGTCTCCTTTGACATTGACTGGGTAGAGAAACTAGTGTTTCTCTGTCAGTGATGGATGAGTCATCTCTAGTCATTGAAACTGCTGCCGAATTTGAAAATTTTACGTCACTTTTTTTTCCAGGACTCATTTGCATTTTCATAAAAGCTTTCTAATATACGGTTCATCAAGATAAGTTGCTAATATCGCCCTCAGGTGGTGTTATCGCTGACTCATTTCAAATGACTGTAACTCCACAAAAGTCATTCCGATCTGGAAAATTCAAACACCGCCTGAAAGCAGAGATCACAAGTGTCCAGAGTTACTCAGGCTTCTGAATAAGTCTTGAGCGGTCAGTGTGATTCTCAAAACGAGAAAGCTGAGCTATCCAGTTTGTGTATTTGCAGTAATCTCACAATACGATACGCTTTTGGATACTATACTATGTATTATGATACAGTACATGCACCAATATATTTGCGATATCTGCTGAAGAGCCAAAGTCAAAAAGAAAATCATTTTATACAGAAAACTTCCAAACATTATGTGGATATAGGAAAAAAAAATGGTTTAATACCATGAGCTTAGTCCAGTCCAGTTAGACCTTCATTTCACAGTCCAACAGAGGTATGAAAGGAACTGAACAAAGCCGTCTCCATACTGTTGGACCAGGTTGTCTTACCCTAACCACCTCTTACGTTGGGCCCATGCTGACTGAAGACATTGGGCTGAATAGCATGGTGTTAGTTCCACCGCTGGCAAAGTGTTCTGTTCTTTGATAAGTCACGTTTTCACTTGCGAAATGCTCATGGGTGGCTAAGGCTCTGTCGTCTCGAGGAGCTATATGCAACGCTTTTTGTTGTTGCTATGGTGACACGTAGACCATGGGTCACGTTCACAGACATATAGGGGCTTAGTGAGGTAGCTGTCATTTTTGTTGACAGCACTGTTTACGTCATCAAAAAGATTTATTTCAGTTTCATTAAGAGCCGTTGAAGTAGAAGCACTTTTATTTTTTTAAATAGTTGAATTTCCCCGCTGTGGGACAAATAAAGGACATCAATTTGATTCATCAAACTCCCTGAAACATGACTGGACCCGGGATGCTTTTTGGATGGGCACAAATCTTTTGGACCTAACTTCCCTTCACAAGCAACTTTGACAAGGTAGGAACAACGCAATATCACCAACAGTCATGTGCTTGTATCAGGACTGTGTTAGCGTGAATCTCAAAGCCAAGCAAAAAGCAATGTTATTTCTGGAATTGGTTCAGGCCGAGTACACCAGCACTGTGCTGTAACACAGTCCAACTCACAGTAATGCCTGAAAAAGTAACTTGGAAAAAGAGATGCAAGCGCTCACTCATCCTACACTTTTGCAGCCAAAGAATCTGAATAAACACTGCTTCATAAATGTAGTCTTAAAAAGGAAAAGCAGCTTGGAACATGTTAAAAAGCAGGAGCTTATTTACAGCCGGTATCAGTGATGCCAATTACTCTTTATGTATGGCTTTCACTGTCTTCACCAAAAAGCAATGAACGCAACACCCCAGGCTGCTCATTAAAAATTGAGTAAAACATCACCTCTGAGGGTTAATACCGCCACTCAAGTGGGGAGAATACTCATAAGCCCAACTGAAAAAAAACCCCATTTCATTTATAAATCTTATGGAGAACATTTTAAGGGAAATGGGCTGTAAAAAGTCAATATTGGGCTCATTGACTTCTCCATCTCGTATGAACACGGCCGGGGGCAAAGACTTGCCGAGAAAGATGACGATTGTGTGGGGTTACTGTAAAATATATCGCATTGTTATTACTGCGATGGCTGACTTGTTTGGAGCTCAATACACCACGGCCGGCGCAAATATGTTGCGAGAAACTTTCTGCTGGAGTTATGATTGTAATAGAGATTTTCTTTCAAGAGAATAATGGTCCAATGAAACCAGGAATGTGTGCTTCAATAATCCAATCAATTTGTCCTGAAAGTCCTTCCTACTTCCTACAAAACATGATGTCAAGCTCATGGGCTGGAAAACTACACATTTTTTAATCTTTTTTTCCTTTGGTGTTCTTTCCTTCAACATTTTATGATCAATTTCCAATCTTACAAGAGCTTCAGACTTTTACAAGTTATTCTGAAATATTGAATTTGATGCTGCTGCATATTATAATTTTACTTTTGACCGCGAATATGGCTTGTCCCTTTTGTTTATTCGCTGATTTTAATTGAAAATCTTCAAATAAAATATACATTGTGTTAGTCATTTATATATATATATATATATATATATATAAAATGTAATGTCCATTTTTATTATGTTACCAACTATTTTGTTTTGTGTTTTTTTTTTTTATTGAAACACTTTAAAATGAAATATCATAAAGCAGAATAATGCACTTTTTTCCCCATCAAATAGCATCATTTAGCATGTTTCTATAATGTATAGCATGATCACAATTTAATTTGAAATTTATTTTCTGTCAAATTAATGGGTTACTTTTACCTTCAAGCTTTGTCTTTGTCTTGGATCACCCCGATCAGATAAAAGGAATGTGGGACCATAAGTATGGATGAAAGTCAAATCAGACATGGAGTGCATTTCTAGTACACAATGTTTTCCCTTGTGATTACAGTTTTTTTCCTGCAATGCTGTAAAAAAAGACTCCCAACCAGCTTGTGAACTCCCTCTATAAAAAGCTGCAAACCAATTGATGCAAACTTTAATGTGTAATGATCTGCAAACTGCTGGGTGGGCAAAGCAGGATCCATCCGAGGATGCAGTGAAAAGTGGATAGTTGCTTCATGACTGCACAGCTTTGCGATGTAACAATGGCGTAAAGAGTGTTGTTCAATCCGACACATAACTCATCAGTGGCATCATTTTTAGATGCTTCTCCGCTCCAGGGTTCCATGAAGAGAGTTGTCATTGAAGTAGCTTTATTTTCCAGCGGAAGAGGCAGACAATCTAGGCGAGGTGATGGAATGGTGGATAATGTACTGAGTAAGGTGGGAGTAGGGGAACTAGCTCGGACTAGCAGCTACTATGGCATAAGGGTGTTTAAACACCGCAATGGACAAGGAACAAATAGAAACTGTTAACCATACAGTTGACCTCCCCTCTCCTTAGCCGCACCTGGCTCAAGGCCTAATGTCGATCCCTGCGCTCGAAACTGTTATTACTCAATTCAAACTGACCTGTCCAAGTGATAACTTAACGTTCTTGGACCGCACGAGCTGGGACCGACGTGTTGACAGATGGAGTCATCATTTTTGGCTCGCGTGCCTTTGCTCCACTGAGGAGATAATTGGCTCTGGAAAAAAAAAAAATAGACTTGAAGGAATGAGCAGGAGAGCTGGGAAGAGAGGGAGGAAAAAAGCAGAAATCAGAGAACAAATCGTCATGGAAACAGGAAATTAGCGTGGGGAGGGGGTTGAAGAGGAAGTGATTGAGCGCAGAAGGAGACGAGGTAACCTCCTCGGCTGTCAGAGCAGTTTACTCTTGTTAGCACAGCTCAGCCTTTGATGGGTTTTTATCTCCAGCTGCACGTTTGACAGTGTGAGTGGAGGCCAAACACACACATGCACACTCACGGAGGCACTCTCCAGACACTGTAACTAATATTTTAAATCTTAAGCGCGCACCCAGCGGGAAAATAACTCAACAAGCAGCGTTCGGGTGGATGTTCTTAACCTTAAACCATAATACGAGATATTTTAAAAACGCGCTTTGTTGACTTCACCTTTCTGCCCTCTGTTTCCTTGGACTAAAAAAGTAAAATCCATGGCTGAGTCATGGGGGCAGCATTCCAAGTGAAGAGGCCCAAGCTTGCCACTGCCTAGAAACCCTGAGAAATCTCTCAGATGCGCTTGTAACATTTGACCAGAAAACTTTACATTTTAAAGCTATGATAGATTTTTGAGACAGAAATAGCACCATTTCTATTCACAGCAATAAAATACAATAGACATGGGTGTTAAATATCTATCACTGCTGCTCAGAATACACTTCAATATTTAATGATTCATACAATTATCCACACAGAGCAATGAACAGAGCTCACGGGAGGAGAAGAAGAGAGTACAGGCACTTGATAAATAGTAGTAGCAGTGATGAAATGCTTTTGTTCCAATGTAACTTTATACACATATAAATGGGTGCCGATTTTATTTCTATTGATTTATTGTCTTTATTGTCTGTTTCTCTATTTTTTTTTCTAAAAACCCTAGTTGATTCATACATTCTAGAAATAATTTCCAAAACAAAACCAAAAAATATGTCACGTATAAGTGAGTCAATTTTTCCGGCCCCTAATAATTAGATAAATATGCAAATTCTAATGATGACAATGGGACGGGCTTGTAAAAATTACCTAATAAAGTTCAGTGAAATTCCTTCATGAAGTTTTGAGTTTGCTAACAGACAGCTGCGCAATGCATTGTGGGAAGTCGGGGTGACCAGGATCGTGCAGTTCATCACCGAGGCTGCCATCCAAATCACGAAAGCCCTGAGAGGTGGGGGATCGGAACCAGACTCCAACCCACACCGCCTGTCTGAGACACTTGTTTGGCTCTGAAGTTTGTCAACAGCTTTGCTATACAAAGTTGAAAAAAAGTATTTATGAGGAAGAAAGGTTATGTTTCTGCCACCACATCATCCCCAGAGATTGTTAATAAAGTGCATTTTTATATTGTTTTCATAACACCCACAGTCAGACAGTGTTTATGACTGTGATGTCAATGTTGATCATAATTCTGGACTGCTCTGTGGTGTCTTTATTAAGATCCTATTGTCAAGTTCATCAGGATTGATCCACATTTTGGAAAATGAATCAGAAGAAATGAGTCAGTCGAGGTCTGGTTTCTGTTAAGCCAGTTTCTGTCATCAGTTTCAGCGTCACTTCTGCTTCACCTCGTCTGACTCTGACTCAGGAAACTACAAGTTGCCTACAGAAGTCGTCACTTGGCCATTAAATAAACCCTATTTTCCGGAATATTTCCTAGCGTTTCCACCCTGTCATCACCTAAACACAGCCAATAGCATGAGATCATAATGCAAGGTCAAAAGTACAGTGGTACCTCGTTTTTCGAACGTCCCGGACTTCGAACAAAAATCCAGAACTCGAACGCCCCCGAAAAAAGCTAGAAAAAACACAATTAGCTGACCCATGACACGCTTTGTTATTGTGTATAATGCAGCCTCTAGATGCAGACGTGTCCCGTTAGCTACATTTACGGACTGTTTTTTCTTCATATTGAGGTGTAAAACCTTTCCTGTCTCCACACTGGACCGTGGTAGAGTGTCACAGGGGAGGTGCTTGCTCTCACTCCAGGGTTTGATGTCCTGTTGTGGGCTGGAGCTGGGACAGGGATGAGGCGAGTCTGGGACAGAGCTAAGTTACTTGGTTTATGACTTTGTCACAGCCAAACTGCACAGAAGCGCACATTCAGAGCTGGACACGCACCGGGCACCTCTTCACTTCTGGAGAGATGTCACTCACTCGGCAACCCCTCCCACATGCAGCGGCCACACACATAGAGAAACAGCGCACCTGCAGCAGACACTCTACATTCACGCCTACAAAAGACTATTTTAAGGCTTGGAACTCATTATTTCTTTTTCCATTCATTGTAATGGGGAAAAATCGATTCGGATTTCGAACAAATCACTTCTCAAACGGCATTCTGGAACGGATTGTGGTCGAGAACCGAGGTACCACTGTATTGTGCATTCCAGAATTTCCAAGAAAGAGGGAGAATCCTCCCCACCGTGAGGACACAATCCAAGATGGCTTCCCTAAACATAAACATGAAGTAGAACATTGCATGACTTTGCTGATTTTCTAGTTGCAAAGAGAGTGTGAATTTATCAAGCGATATCTGGATGAGGCACACGTGAGAATAGCTTTAGTGGACATCACTATCTCCTTGTTACTATCGTCTCAGCTCCGGCTCCCCACTTGTGAGGTAACTGGAACACAGTCAGTCATGTTTGTGATTAAACATGGACAGCTTCAGGGTTCAGGCTGATGCTAGATGCTAATCCATTTAAGACTGAGCTCGCGCACACCTTGGCATGCAGCTTGTCAAGTCAAATTAAACTAAAAATTCATCATCAATGTTTAATATCACGCTACTGTTTATCACATTAACTCCCCAGTGAAAACTTGAGGGCACATTATGGGATCTCTGGGAGAGAAATCCGCGCAGCTCCGGTGCTATTGAACATATTTGTCATGAAAGCCGACAGGCCTAAGACCTGCATTACCTGCCTCGTCGCTCACCCGAGAATAAAAAATGCGACATGTAGCGCAGATTAGAGGGAAAAGAGAAACAGTTCTTGCCGTATTTTCCTTTTCACTCGCTTGCTCCCGCGTGGTTTAGCCAGAGGCTTTCTGTCGCTCCTCTGAGAGTTTGAGCCGCTGCCGCTTAAGCTGGCTCGAAGGTTCTCAAGACTTCATCGCGTTGACACAAATGTGTGAGTAAAATATTCAACATTAAAGAGAAGGCTTTTGCTTGAACTCAAAAGTGAGATTAAAGAGTTCAAATGAGGAAAACAAATGCTCAGTAAAATTGAATTAGCGCTTTCCGACCGGTGAGCTATTCTGAATTAATTAGCATTAGCTTTATAATGCTAATATCCTTGTTCAGCTAATAAGTGATATGAATGGAAATGCTTAAAAAAAGTGCCACTTTATTTGAAGGAAGGCCGTCCATTCAGTCTACGCAGGCAAGCTCCGTATATTCTACAGTGCAGTGGCAAAACAAAGAGCAGGACGAGGCAGTAGTCGGTTGCTGTCACTCACTGAGCGAGATTTACATTCCAGCATTTGCCTTGAGAAGTGGCTGCAAAATGGGAGACAGGCTGCATACGAAGGTCTCAGCGCCACAGACATTCCCTGTTTCAGCAGTTGGCAGTGTGGTGAAACTCCAGCAGGCTGAATTCTTAAGGGACAGAGTGATTGTGATGCTTTTAGGCTTTAATGCTTTCAAGGTATTTATAGATCTCTGAGGGACACTGAGTGCTCTTGCTTTTTCTCCGGCTTTCCTTTATTTTGCCATTGCAAAGTCCCATTTTGGTGTCATGTTCGGCCCTTTTAATCTAATTGTGACGCTACAAATCCACTTTGTCTGGGTCAGGGGTGGAGTTTTGAGGCAGTCACATGACCCGAGTGGACCCTCCATAAGGACCGGACCGGGAAACCTCCGTAGGCATTCATACACAACGGTCGCTAGTGTGTTATGATTAGCTCTGTCAAATGACTCAAATGTTTTATTTGGTTGAATCTAATGTTCGTGTGTATTTATTTCAGTTTATCATGATGACATATTAATTGATTTTAATCTCATACACGGGATTAAAAAGAACTAAGAAAGAACTTTCATGTGTTTGTTAAACTCATGTTGACAAATCTCTTTTTAAGAACAAACGCTTTATTGCCGTTTTATTTCTTCTGTTTCAATTGGTGGCATTTACTAAGAGAAACTATGGTTTTATTTAGGGCTGACAACAGATTAAAATTTCTAATCCCAATTCATCCCGCTAAAGATGTGTTTACTTGCCATTATTGGCAAATTTATCTCACATTTTGCACATGTTCTTATTGTAACTTAAAGGACTTAATGAACACAAGAGTGGCTAATAATGCTTGCTAGAGGTTTCATGAAACAGTGTCCAGATTTTCAGAGGCCACCAGATGGCGCTGTCTGCTGTAAAATGTTTGAGCTTGAACAATTATTTCAAATGAAACCTCACATCATTTCTAAACCAAGGGAGCCAACACACTCTGCTGCAAGATGGAGGCGACAAGTAAAAATGTAATTTTTTAAATCTGCAGTTTGTATCACGAAACCTGGACTGTTTATTGAGCTTCTTGTAGAGTCACTACTGAAGTTGAAGACAGCAAACATCGTCCAACTCTATCCGTGTTCGGATTGACCAAGTAATGCTGATAAATTTATATTTATGTATTTATATGAGATGAATTACAGTTTCTATTAAATGTTTTCAATTTATTTATGAATTTAAAATGTAAAAAGTCTAGCATGAACACACACACACACACATATATATATGTATTTATATATGAAGGTCATTGATGCGTGAATGAGGCATGGAGCAGAGAATATTTACACAAACACAAGAGTTCACACTTGTCTGTGACAATCCACTGTCATTTTATTGTTAACACTTAACAACATAATGATGCAGGTCCATTTATAACCCAGTTGACATGTGTCAAAAGGCGCTTTTTTTGGGGAACAGAAGGTTGTTAGGAAGTGCTGTTGAAAATGCGATAATTGGACAGGTGGTCAGAGGAGTGCCACAAAAATAGCCAAATTATGTTTAGGAACTCCCCTCCTGTCGGTAGGATAGCTGAAGCTGTGGCGGCATTTGTCTCTTTACTTTTGAGATGAAGGTTTGAATGACTAATACTAAGGCATGTTTTTTCAATGACACCACTCTCTGGTTATTATTTTCTTATGGTTTTGTTTGTCTGCATCTGGACTGGCTTGTTGTCATTGTCCAATAACTGTTTTTATGTAGCAATAATGAGCAAAGTCTCCTTGAAACGTAACAGCGCAGTGTTTGAAGATTTAAAAGCCTTGATGCAAAAACTCCCTCATACTTTCTTCACTACTTTTGATCCATCATGAAAAGACATTATTGTAAGAACTTTTAATTAGAGCTTGCCTCAAATATATGAATTTGAATGTTTACTGTGGCGTCATTTGATGTTTACACATTGTTTCTGGAGCAATATGGATCAATAATGCATGTTTCCCACCTGGCACATGGGAAAAGAAAATAAATAATATAATATAATATATATTATATATATCATTTGTATTGCACACTTCATTGCACACTTCATTTATTTTATACATATAAATAGTTTCTAATGTTATATTTTTCTCCCCAAATTTTCCCATATTTTACAATTATTTCTATATATTTATTTTAATGAAATGGATTAAAATGGTTTCTTTTTATTTAACATAAATATTGGCTTGATCCCAGCTGTTTGGGGTGGGAGATGAGGCATGGGGTTAGGCAATAACCAGTCATTCACAATTCTGTTACCCATCAACCTCTGCGTTTTTGGCCTGTGAGAGGAAACAGGAGTGTCTGGAGCATTTGCTCCACACCCACAGTTGCCTCAATCTGGAACCAGCAGCTCCTGCTAATTCTCCCTCCGTGTTGGTGAATATACAGACAATAAATATGAGACTGATTTGTGCGTTCGCAGAAACACGCTTTTTTCAAAAATATTTGCTCGACTTGTTGAATCCCAAGAAAGGATTTATCCTCTTACGCCCACCTGAATTCAGAATTTAGGATGCACCCACGAAAGCATGCTGAGTCACTTGCCGTCCATCTTCCTCCCTCATTGTCTTACTTCTCTACGATACTTTGTATTGTTTAAAATCCATCTCAGCAATCCTCTGTGTCTCCTCCCTCCAGTGCACCCCCATCCTTGGACACGGATTCGTGTTGGACAAGTACAAGTGCCAGTGCAAGATGGGGTTTTATCATCCCAGCCGCGTGGCGCTCAACGGCTTCAAAAGTAGGTTACGAAATCCCTTTGTGATGTGAAAACAGACTGAAAAAAGGCTGGATAAAAGGCTGCCTTTTACTTTTGATTGAAATTCGGGAGATGCCTTTCAGTCGCTGCTCTTGAAACTTCCAGGAGCTGTTGTCAAAGAAACTGGTTAGACATGGTGCGTCAGCTTTGTTTCCATGGAGAGCCCAAGTGGAAGATACAAGTGATTCATTCATTGGTGCCTGCGTCACGTCGCACACTAATGAACGTCCACTTGATCCTTTCCTCTCACATGACTCTTTTATGATGTTTATCTTCATTTTAAAAACTGTCTTTGCATCAAACCTGTCAATATTTAATGACATTTTGTGCTATTTTTAAATGAATTCTTTCACTTCCTCTATGAACTGGATAGACTTTCCCACCCTGGCTGGAAGTACGTTATTGATTCCGAACTGAGTCCTGTGCTGGGATTTCTACCTTGGTAATGGAGATAATGATACAACTGTGTCTGTTCCTGATGCATCGACAAAGCAAACACGTTGATCTGGAGCTTAAGTTTAATCCGGCCTGTTGAGCGCCTGTGAACCGACTCCTCTGTTCGAGCCCATGCTGACCCAACATCACAGGAATGGACTGTACTGCAGCCCCATTGATCCTGCTGTTGGGCGTTCTAGTCAGCATTAACTTAATGCTAAAGTTATTGATAAAAAGATCACATGCAATAATCCGAAATAACCGTGAGAATACAGCCACTTTGAAACAAGCAAATATCTTAATTCTTTACTTGAGCACTTTACACTGTGAAACCAGAAATGGTTTCTGTTCAACTTAAAAACTTCAGTGAATTATTTCAAATATTATTCACTTTTTCTCCTACATTTCCTCCTTTATACCATTAAATATTGTCATTTTAATATAATTTTACATTAGTTTTTTCTAATTTATGTTCTTTAGTTTGACGATTTAGTGTTAAGTTCTTCTGGAAAATAAATAATTTGGTGTGAATTCAGCAGTTTCTCTCAGCACAGAAGTTGAGATTTTTTTATTTGCAGCCAAGACAGTGTCCAAGTGATTTTCTTCTGATCGTTCCAAGTGACAAAGTGAACACTGTCTCTCTGTTTTATTGTCCCCCGTCTTCATCTTTTTCTCATCTGCTTAATTAAAACACTGTAATTATCACCATGAACGTTTCTAATGGATTAGTCTTGTACACTTCCTTCTGATGGATATTCCCTGTGAGGGAAATGTCATTGTTATTTTCCAATTAATCACACTTTAAACAGTCAGTCAGCTCTGTTTGCTGAGGCGCGAGCGGAGCGGAATAATTTGCGGTTGAATTCTCGCCCTCAGGTAAAGATCTGGGTTCCGGCAGAGATGATGGTTCAGACGTGTCCAACAAGTGTCTGCCGTGTCGGGAAGGGTGCCCCTACTGTCGGGACAACACGCCATGTCTCATCCAGGAGGACGGCGCTCTGAGGCTGACGGTGGCCTCAATGCAGGGTCTCTGCATGCTGCTGAACCTGGCTGGCATGGTGGTGGTCTACCACTGCAGGAGGAACAAGGTGAGTTGAGCTGAAGAGTATCACTGCTGATACTATTTGGAACGGTTATCTTCCTGTTTTGCTTTTTTGTTTTTCAAAATTTCATATTATAAAATTTCCCATTATAAAGTTTTTTTGTTGTGTTTATTTAACATTTTATATTGCATTCGTGTTTTTTTTTCCACATAAATAGTTATTGTTAGTTTTTGTATTTTCACATAAATTATATTTTTGAGTTTTATTTCTTTTAAAGAAATAATTTGCAATTAATTTACTCATAACATTTCTATGATCATATTTTATTATCTTATAACTTTTTTTATTATAGAAATTATTTTTTATTATAGTTGTAAAGTATTAAAACATTTAGTTTAATTGTGTCTGTCAATTTGTATTTCTAAAAAGGACACGTTTGCATTCATTACGGCACATTTATTATTATTGTTATTATTATTATTATTAATACTTTTATTGACTTCAGTGTATTTGAATTCTTTTAAAACTGAAACGTAATCTATTTGGATGAAATATTAGGTTTTAAAAAGTGTGCTCAAAATAAATTAAAAGTATGAGTTACCTAATTTAATGTATGTCATGTATATTATTTATGATGTGAGTGGAAGCGTTTTAATGTATTTTACAATGTTTTTATTCTCAGCAGTCTTCTTTTTCGTCATGTAAGCTGTACACGCCGCTTCTTATTTTTATATTTTGTGATATATTATTTTTCTTATGCAGCATGGCACCATTAACAGATGTTGTGTAGATGGATTCGTGAAGAAACATTAACAAAGTGAATTTTGCAAAGTTAATGAAAATGGTTTGTTTCCCCATCATGATGCAATGAAAGACCTCCTGTTGTTCCATTGTGTCCAAATACTACGCACCACAATCTGCTCCGTCACTTCTTAGATGCAGATGGCTTCTGACAAAATTTGGGATGCATCGAGTAATTGTTCTCATCAACCTTCTCGGCTTCATTTAGTTTTATTGCTTCATAAAAGCTGGTGATCATATGAGAGTACATTAATGGACTAAATTCTTAAGTTACTTTTCTTTCTCTGAAGTGGACTTCTTTAGCATCTTCAATACTGACATGTCAACACATTAAGGGAAAGTAGATTTAACAATACAAAACTGACAGGTGTCTCCTGTGTGTTGCAGAGCATCCGCACATCAGGTCTCATGCTGCTGGAAACCATCCTATTTGGAGCTTTACTGCTTCACTTTCCGGTAGGTTTTCTTGCCCACTTAAATCCATCTATTGATTCAGGACCAGGCCTGGTTAATTTCACCTGTTTTATGGGGTGTTTTACACCAACCCAGCATGTCTGATTTGCCCATACTTTCTGTGGAGACAGTTCTTGTTGTTAGTGTTGCTCCTTTTCAAGAACGTAATTCCGACTTTTTGTGTGGACCTAAATCCTGCAGTTCCGAGAACCTTTTAAACTGCTACTCCTGAGCATGGTCTTTCCCCTGGAACTGTCCTCATCTGACCCCTGCCATTGGTTTTATGGTCGCTTGATTTAAACTGGTGTAGCTCATGCTAGTCTTTTCTTTGCAATGTTAGTATTTTGCATTTTCTGTATTATAGTCACTGGGTAATTCGCAGAAGCAGATTCACGCTTCGACTCGCCCCACTGCCGACAAGCTCTAAAATACTGAAGCGAATTAATACTGTTTATTGTATTGTTAGTCAGCCACTCTCTACAGAAACATAATCCTGAGAAGTTTCTGTTCAGAGGATAGTTCACATCTTGTCACGCTTCTCTCATCTGAGCGTTCGCTGGTTTCGGGTGACCACAACAACTTCCTCTGCCTCTAAAGTCGTGTTACAAAAAAATAAGTCAATGTCCTGCCGGCTCTAAAGCAAGTGGAAAGTCAACATGGCGGCAGAATTGTCGCCATTCTTCTACTGTCAATGTAAACTGTCACCTTCTCTGTTTTCCCTACAGTATGATGTGTAAGTTGCCATAAAATCCCGGCTTTGACCTGCGACATAGCAGTTGGCGTTGACCTGATTTTTCAGCTTCAACGTTTAATACGACAAATGTCCTTTGAAATGTGTCCTCGAAATGGACTGAAATAACGCCAATGTCCTATTGTAACGCGACTTTACCGCTAAGTCAGTTGCTTTTGTTGCATAAACTCTTCCTGAACAGGGTCAAAATAGTGTTCCCATGGTGCTGAAATGGTTGATATCACCCCACATCACCGCGTCCATGTGTGCACCACGATCTGACTCACTTGGACCTGGCATAAACATTCTGACAAGTCTGACGTCCCGATAAACTGTGATCTACTTCCACTAGATTATTGTTTAATTTGTAAATTATTAACTTAAAAAAATTAAATTCCACAAATGAGTGGAATAAAAACGTTTGGAAAGGCACCGACTTTTAACCGTTGCAGTGTATTACGGAACCAGTGTTATTTCCAGTAGGCATTGGTTCTACGAATGAAATGAACCTTCATCATCTAAATTGGGTTTATATGCAGGAAGTTAAAATGTATGTTTATACAAAAACTAGGGTTGGGATTCGATTAAAAAAATATCTAGTTAATTCCAGAATTTGTGATGAATTAGTCCCACCACTAATAAAAGCATATATTTGTTTCTTTATGTTTTGTTGAAAAAAATGAGGAAAAAATAATTTAAAAAGAACATTTCAATTGTAAATGTTCAGTTGCAGTTGAATGCTTCAGCAGTGTTCACAGGCCAGTCGGCACAGTTGGACCTAACAGTTGGTGATGGTGAACAGAATGAGGGTGTCTCTTTGTGTGTGTTCTTTAGCCAGCTTCTTACTAGTCTGCATGTGCGAGCGCCTCAGTGTGGGAGGGTGCCATTGTGTGTATTTGCACTTGTGCACGAGGCACACAATGCACCTGGAGTGCGGCGTCGGAATCCCTTCTTTAGCCAGCAAACAGATGGAAGAAAACTGAGAGCCCCGTAGCCGGAGATCTGATGTAGCTGGGGGACTCGCTTCCCTCAAACAGTTCGCAGTCTGCCAAGAGAAAACTCTTTACTGTGCTATTTTAAACCGCAGGAGAAAGGAGAGATTGAGAGGATGAAAGTTGGGTTCTGGTGTGCGACCCTCTTTTTTCGTTCAGACCAAACAAGCGGCCCTTTTGGCGCAGAGGGGTGCTGTCGCCACCAACTTCATTTTCGTGAAGGATTTGATTTTGCTCCATCCGCCTACGTTGCTCGCCATTCACCCCAAGGGTAACTCCCACTCCAGAAATAGCTTCTCCAAATATCCCCACATCCACACACGCGCGTGGATTCACTCCAGAGTCTCATCCTTCCTCAAGGTTTCCCCTCATCTACGCTCCAATCTAAAATAATGTTTACTTGTTTGGGCTCTTTCTCACCTTTTTTGCCCGTTTCTCCTTGCTGCCACTGCTTCCTCCGCTGAAGCCTGATGCAGCTGCTCTGTTCTGCTGCTCAATGCATTTTTAAACAGTCCATCAAGTTCTAGCACAACTTGTTTTAAAAATACATCCTGCTGATTAATTGATGGTGAGGATGCATGGTAGGTTGGATGCAAACCAGAGACTGGTCTCTCCTGCTGGGGTCTATGATGTGGCTTCATTGTGCGATTGCTTGTTACTGTGTTGTATCCACGCAGTGAAAGGGCGTCTCCGTCCATGTTTTGACTTGCGTATAATGTGTTGTGGGAAGTGCTTATTGAGGATGATAGCGTGCCAATGTGTGGGTTGCACTCAAGTTATGCTCTGCTCCTTGTTATAATGAGTGTTGTCGTTACATGCTAACTACTCGGGAGTTGCACTGATGCTGGTCGGCAGACTTGAAGGAAATAATATCACACTTAAATCACTGCTCCATGAGCACATTCCTCAGGAAAAGTATCACTGCCACTATAGTATAATAGTGTATAGTATAATTTCTAAATAAAAAAAAATATATTCACTGTTAAACTAGTTCTTAAAAATACCATTAACATTAATAACATTTGTTTAATTAATATAAATATAAAAGTAATTACTATAAATATAATCGAAAACAATGTGAATATGTGGGCACAATGTTCTAAATGAAATGCATTTTAATCTATTTTTCATTTATATGAACAAATATGAGTTCAGTTCAGTTAAGCGGAATTTAATTCTAATGTGTTGAATTCAGTTTTACTTTAAGTTGGGCTACTTTAAAAGCATCTCAGGATAGTTAAATGTTACATGTTAATTACACAAGTGGAATAACTTATTTATAAAAATATTTATAATTTCCCGCTTTTTTGTCCACTTCAGACCACCGTAGATGTACCTACTCTCGCTAACTGAGTGGATCAAGCTGAAATAAATGAGGAATGTATTTCTTTTACACATGACGGTCCGCACGACCTAGTTCCAGTTTGCTTTCGCTGCTTTTCTTCATTTTTCTCTCTCGGATCAATCGCTGATCTACGTAGCTGGGATATGTACACATGGTGCGTTCATGAGTGTCGGAATTTTCTAAATTACTGAAAATAACCGGAATTACATTTACATGATTTGTGTGTCATGGGGACTAAACGACCCTGCCACACCACTGTAAACCTAAACCTTTGGTTGAAGTGTTTTAACAGTCAATAAACAGTAACTAATACATTTAAATGTCAATACAGACACTTGAAAGTGTTGTACATGCTCAGCCCTGCTTGAGAAGGAAAAGACATTGAACTTTTGTCATTTAAATTTAAACAATACAGTCAAAGCTTGTTTACTGAAATTTCAACTCATAATGTGCATCTGTTTATTAATGAACATGTTTTGAATGAAACTTGAAATGAGGGAAGCATTACAACCTTAATGTCGCATAAATCTGTCACGTTGTAGTCGAGGCGACGGCGTTCACCTGCAGACTCAGTAATCCAGGGTCTTTACTCAAATCAGCCGAGTCAGCAGCTTGTTTTAATAGGACACAGCGGAATTCTATTTCGCAAGATCCTTGTGTCAGATTTCTTTCTGTGTCAGGACTTTTTATTTGCTCTCGCTTCTGACATTGAGGCTTAACTAGGTCCTGTTTCATGAAGGTAATACATAAACATAGTGAGAAGCTGATTTTAAGAAAAAATGGTGAGTAAAACAACAAATCTGCCACAGTAAGATTGACCCATAACTGGCGGTGAACACCGCCAACACATCTCCTGGCGGCGTCAAATGTAAAATTGTCAAAATACGTCTCTTTTAACACCTCACAAAATCTCACCTGAAATGAGAGCAACAAAGTAAACAAAGTGCTAATAAAGTCCTGTGCGTCTCTGCAGGTGATGATCCTGTACTTCCCACCCAGCGTGTTCCGCTGCATCCTCATGAGATGGGTTCGAGTCCTGGGCTTCTCCATCATGTACGGCACCGTCATCCTCAAGCTATACAGGTAACAAGCACAAATAGATCAATGGAACATGAGCGCTGTTCATGTCTTTGATGTTTAAATATTTCAACTCCACCTCCGCCTTGTTTTGTCTGTGCATTTGAATTCCCAGCCGACATTAGCTATTCACACACACGCACTTTTGCCTCCTCTGCTGGAGCAAGTGTTTTCAAGATGGCAGAAGGAGGTCAGAAGCCAGACACAGTGCTCCCATGACAAATTACCAATTTGAGTTTTTGTCGTTTGCAGGCCAAGGGTGACCTTACGCAGCTGAAAAAACACATATGAAATGTCGCACTCATGTTTGCTAAGAGAAAATACAGGACAGCGGCGAAAGCTAACAGAAGGCAGCTGCTGCCAAGTGAAACACTGTACCATACTATTCATATACTTTTCCCCGTCAGACTGACTCTATTCTGCTAAACAAGTTTTATCTACAGCCCAGGCATCCATTTCAACGGCAGAAACAGATATAAGTCAAAAATAATAATTCTTTCTGTCGCTTCATTTTCATCCCTAATCGTGCTGGAAGAGCTCCCCTCCTCTCGCGCCGCTCTGATTCCATAACGCTCAAATTGACAGTCATGTTTGTTATGCTGACATAACAGGAATGACTCACCAGAACATCAGCAAGTACTCACAGTTAAATGAACCAATTCTGGCATCCCATCCCAGTTTTTGTCAGGCTGTAGATGGTTTACAAAACGCCCTGCTGCAGTCCATAAATAAGCACGAACTCCATCCAGACTCCCACTATTACCTGGAAGAGGTCTATATTAACCGATTATAAAAATAACTACTGTGATGGTGTTTGGATTCTCGCTGGCTGTCATTGATACGCTTCCAGAAGAGCTTCAAAAATTCCCTTAGGGACTAGAACAACACATTTTTTCCTCTTGAGAGCAGCGACTATTTTAGAAGCTGAAGACCACTGAAATGTTAAAATGGGCCATTCTCTTGCATAGTTAAGATTCAGCGTGCTTGATGGGTGAGGAAAACATGGTCTAATGTTAGTCTTCTTTGGGTAAAACCTGCACCTCAACACTGAAGAGTCGGCTCTTTGCTTTAGCTGTAATTGGTGAATACTTGACTTGCTACATTTTGATGTGCACCTTTTCTCAAGTCAACTTAGAGTGGATCAGAATATAGTTCAAAGATCACATTATGTATGTATATAGAGCTCATTTCCTAATATTTACATTGTCTTTGTTGCACAAAATACTATGGATTTATTTCTTTATCTTTGTCCTCTTTGTCCCATGGACATTTTGAGTTCCACCATGTTGGTCTTGCATGTCTAAAAGTGGATTCTGATTCTGGATTCTGAATTCTGATTTTGGAAAACTATAAACTGGAGGCTACCCGAGGGCCGGAGGGCTGGACAGCACTGGTAGGGTGAGAGCAAATGAGAACAATATTCAGTATTAATACCGTGAAGATCTTAGTAAAACAGTAAAACAACCTTGAAATTCACTCCGGGACACATGCTCTGAACTAAACTTAACTGAACTAAACTTGAAGTCTTCATCCTCAAACTGACACTTGGAATTGTGGGTTCCAGACAAAAGGTGTCCATATTGGCATAAGGTCCTCACAAGGACAGTGTTTTGTCAAGAATTGGTCCTTCTTGTGATTTCACCCATGTTCTTCTCACTCTTGGTCCAGAGTCCTCAAGGTTTTCCTGTCACGCACCGCCCAGAGGACGCCCTACATGACAAGCTGGAGGGTGCTACGACTTCTGGCTCTGATCCTGCTGGTGGTCCTGTGGTTTTTGGTGGCTTGGACATCTGCTGTGTGTCAAAACCCTGAGCTCATTCAAGCCTTGATCACGGCGGGCCTTACCCCTGAGGGTCTGCAGTTTAGCGTGTGTCTGCTCGACAGATGGGACTACATGATGGCAGTCGGTGAGCTGATTTAAAACTGTGTTTTCTCTAAAAAAGATGAACAATTTTAAGGTATCTGAAAGTGGTTTTGTTATTTCGCTGACTGAAATGAGCTCAGAATGAACTCCTGCAAGCTCATAGTTCTACCTGCAGTGATTAAAATGCAAGACCGTCGCTGGCACTCTCCCGTCCAGATGGCCTCATGAGTGCGTTACAGTAGCGTTGGAATGACAGATTTGTCAAGCGCGAGGAAGTGATGGGCATCTCTCTGAAGTCGCTGTGACAGCAGGGGAGAGAAATCCTGTTTGAAAGAGAAACGAGATCCATCGTCTGACTTTAGAACGTGATAGACAGGCAGACAGAAAGTGGAGTGCAGGCTGTGAAGAATGAAGCTTATATGGATGTGGGCAACCATGCAGAGATAGAGAGTTCTAGCTGAGATGGAGGAGGAGGAGGGTCTTGACAGGAAGAGGGGAGAGTTGAGGACACACTGGAGATGGGACAGTGGGAGGAAATGAGAGACCCTGCTGCTTCTCTCTGACAGCCAGTCGTGCTGAGGCTGCACAGAAGAAAAAGCAGAACCCCGTAACTCCGGCTTTGAGGGGTTTGACAGCTCTCCAGATGTTGTGCGCATCAGAATTAGCAGCAATGGCTTTTGTGGGGGGGTTTTCACCAGTTTTGTAGCAGAGCTGACATGACAACATGGTGGGAGGTGTCGTGCATCAGAGCTAATGGTTGGCGTTAAATGACTTAGGATCCTAATGTCTTCAAATATTATCACGGAGTGCAGCTGTTTTCTGAATAAACATGCTCAAATAGTTTGACTCAGACCAAGCTGGTTAGGTTTTGGAGCCAAAAAGAGTTGCTGAAAAAGTTTTTTGCGAAAAAATAACTTTTATTTCCATACTTGCTTTCTGTGCGCATTTTTTTTATATATATATATATACATATATATACAAATATAAACTGTATTTTTTGTTATTTATATATATTTTTTTCTGTTTTATCGATTGATTTTTTTTTTTTTTAATAGTGAAATTGTATATTACATGCAAAAGTGGGCTGTCAAATGTAGAGAGTAAACTCAGTAATAGTAATATTTATCTCTAGTATTTGATGTTTCCAAATGAGTCTCACTGAACCATATTCATCACACTAGAAACTACTTTGGACTTGAGATCATGCTGTTGAAGCAGAACTTAATACGTTGTCCTTCATATCAAGTTCTCATGTTGGAATACTCCACAAACTTTAAGCGTCTCCCCAACACTGAGAGAATCATGTTCTTGAACTTGAGCTGTTTTTGTAGCTGCTAGCTTTATATATATAACGCCTAAGAGTAACTGCATATTTCATTTTTTATAACCATTTTTGAGTCAGAGTCAGATAGAAGAAGCATGACGTGGGATTGCCTGATTTCCTGTGGTGCTTCTTTATTTTAAATGTATGTCTTGTTGACAGCATCCAGTGAAATGACTCTGACTGCTAATGTAATGGATGGCTGTCAGGTGGGAGGAGTCCAATGCTCTGACTGATCTGTTGTCAAAAGCAATCCATCAGTGTCTTATTACTAACTAACACTAATAACCCGCGGCGGGATGACAAAGCACAAAGTCAACGGTAAAACTTAAAAAAAAGTGCTGTTGTTATTCTGCCTGTGTCGGAGGCAGCGCTTGGTGCATGCTTAATCAGAGCTCAAGTTCCATGCGATAATGGTGATTTATGGACTTTGCTCATGAATATTAAGGGGGTATAATTGCGGGACATTTTTATGGACTCAGTGGCAGCTCTCTTGGCTCAGTGGTCGGTGCTTTTGGCGCCGTATGCTGCAGAGATGGTGCTTAAACTGCGGCCCTTTATGACTGCTGCATGTTAATCTTCCATTTCTGCCTCCTCCGGATAATTTCACACACTTGTATCTGAGCGTTTTGACAGGAAAAAATCTATCTTTTTTTAACATTTCAACTGACCTTAAAGGATAATAAATAATGTTTCTCATAGTTTGTTAGTCGCATTTGAATAAAGAAAAATGGTGATTTATTAATTTTATTATTTCCCTCCGATCCTCAGCCGAGTTCTTGTTCCTGCTGTGGGGAGTCTACCTGTGCTACGCCGTCCGGACCATTCCCTCAGCTTTCCACGAGCCTCGCTACATGGCTGTGGCCATTTACAATGAGCTGCTCATATCAGCCATCTTTCACATCATCAGGTGGGTGCATGACGACACAGATGCATCTCACAGGTCTATACCTCTTTCACTGTGTGGCTGGGAGAGGCTCTGGTCACCAGTGCTGTTGTAAACAGTAGAGAATGAATGTCTATCAGAAAAATAATGCAAAAATATAGGGTACATAATGTAGATCATGGGACAAGGAACCAATGATTTAATTTTGGTGCCGTTCTAGATTACCATTTGGATCCACCCGTCTTCCGAAGTATCGCCACTCTGTAGAGGAAGCTGGTATGGCGGGTTACAGTTTTTGCTAAGCAAAACCTCAACATATCAATATCAACAAGTAGCCAAATACACAGTCGTAGAGCTTAAATCCATCTGGTTCTGACAACAGACCGTGCCACCTGAACTTTTGTTTTTAAATATACATTCACTAGCATGTATAAAGATGGAGCCACTTCTGTTGCCAAAAAGAATGTGCATGTTTTATTGATGAGGAGGCGGAAGTGGTGCGAAGGCTGAGCTGTGTGGAGGTTTAATAATAATAACAACAATAATAATACATTGTTCTCTATTTGTTGGTTTCCGCTAGTTGGATCCCGCGACGGTTCAATTTTTGTGTAGCTCCGCTCCATGAAAAGCGTTGTTAATCCGGGAAAATTTTGTAATAAAGCGTGATGTTTATGGATGTGAACTGCTTCATACTGATACTTAAAAACACCGCACCACTGAAGTTTTGCACAGCTGCTTTGGCATCATCAAAACTTAAAAATTTCAACGCCATTTATAAAAATGCAACATACAAAATATTTTTAGAAAATGACCCAACAAAATTAAAATACAAGGTTTTACAGGGTGAAGCCTTTTATTTACTTATTAATATTGATTGATATTGATATTGAGATCAACACGAGATTTCATCTTTAACAAATAGATCATTATTCTGAAGCTCAGCTCACGTCACAATTGTTTAAATGTAGCAGAAGCCCTGAGTATAAACCTTGTTTGATGCTCGTATTAATATCATGAAGACATTAGTTTAGTCACATTGCTCTGTCTGCAGCTGGAGATTACAATCCCCGCTGCTTGTCATCCTCTATCTCTTATGCCTCTAATGTAATGTCTACATTCACCTTGACATTTTTATTTTGTTGATAAGACACGCAGTAGACTGGGAGTGGAGTTTTACAGGGAAAGTATCTTCACGAATCACTCCATGAATGAAGTTTGTCGCTCAGACATGAGCAGTCAAAGTCACTGTTCCTGCAGCCGGAAACAGAACTTCCCTGTGATAAAGCTGTTTTTGATTGAATATTCTTTCTCCTGCGACGAGCCGAGCCGGAGAGAAATTATTTTGTGGAACGTAAAGTGTGCCGGGGCGCACCTTCATCAGTGGTGTGAGACTGTTATAAATCAAACCTCTCCTGGGTTTCCTGACAATAAGGGTGTTTTTCTAACAGTGGGAGTCAGTCGGCGGCTGAGCTGTGAGATAAGTATGAGGTTTTGTGTGCGTATATCAGTACAACTGAGACACACACGTGTATACAGGGTGTTAAGTATTACTCTGGGTGTTTATCTTCACCAGCGATGATGAATGGAAAACAAACTCATCCCACTCTGCTGATTTATTGTATCAAATGAGTGTTTGCACGCTCTCAATCCCAAATCCTCTTCTTATCTCTCAAAATACAGACACGCACATACTTCCTGACTGACAGTGACTTCGTCTTTCAACGTTCCCCTCCAGGCGTAGAGATGGCTCTTCTTCATCTCCTCTTATATGTTCCTCCATCACATGGGGGCCTATTCAACCTCTCACTTTCCTGTTTGGCTTGGATTCTACTCTTGCGCGAGCTTTCTTCCGTGAGAATGTCACATATCCATTTGCTTCTTCTCCTTTGCCAAAATTACATTTCTCGGCGCAGATAAAAATGCTGTTGAAAATATGGAAAGAAAATATATATATAAAAAGAAAATGACAAAAAAAATACCTAAAAAATAATTGTCAGTGAAGACACCTACTGTAGCAACTTCTGTGTCGTATAAAAATGTATAAATAAAGCTTCAGTATATTTATTATGTATATATTTTTAAGTCAGCATAGAGCTGTTCAGGACTGTTTTATAGTTTGTCTTTTGAACGACTATTCGGAAATATTTTTGCTGTGATGACAAATATACTCGCCAGCCAATCACGATGCATTTGTTGTCAGATCATGAAGTAGAACCGCTGATAGTTCGAAAATGATCCAGTGTGTTAGAAAGTGCCCTCACTTAGGCTTTAAAAAGTTAGAAAACATCAACTGCAGGATGTGATGTCATCACTAGGTGGCAGCCTGGACTCGTGCCTACACTGGCAGGTGCTAAAGATCTAATGACGGGCCATGAGGAATAAGCTTTAAATGTAGCGCAATAATATTGTTAATAAAATCACATTGGAAATAACTTGAGTTCTTGTACCTGGTAAGCACTGAATTTACACTTTCAGAATGAAACTATGGAAATATGAACTTAAAGTAGCAATGTTTCGATAGAAATTTGAGTAGATCGCTCCTCCAATAAAATATGAGTAGGTAAAATAAAATATCTTTTGACATGAAAACAGAGAGACTTTTGTATGTATCTGAGCCTCAAGAGGTGAAAATCTGTTTTTGTTTTCATTTATTCACTGATCTCTTGAGTGCCCCCCTTTTTATTTATTTATTTGTTTTACATTATTGTTATCCTTTTTTCAGTTATTTTATTCCTGTGAGTTTTAAATTAAAATTAAATTGATTCAATGACCTACGTCTGGGGCATTTTAAGCATCATATTTCTTGGTCTTTTACTCCTGTTATCTCACAAATAGTAATGAAATGTTGAATTGCAGACACAGCAATTGTCGGATCACCTGGTTTGCTCCCACCAAGAAGTGCACAGCGAGAGAGAACTATAATTTAAAACTGAATTTATCTCCTCCACATTTGTCTTCAAAAGGAAGCAAACGGCTTCAGAGCGGCACAATTGTTATAATCATGGCCCCTCGCACTGTTCCGTCTCAGTTTAGCGTTGATGTAAAGCTGAAATTGCCTCCGGCTAATGGTACGTTTCATTCTGTTCCCCTCATCAATCACTGTCGGTTGATTTTAGCCGCTCCGTCTGAGCGAAATGTAGAAATCACTTTGGCTGCTTCTAAAAATGAGGGGAATGATTTGCAGCTGTTTTTTTCTTCCCTCCTCCATCCGTGCAGGTTCTCGCTGGTGTCCGGACTTCACCCCGACTGGATGCTCATGCTGTTCTTCGCTCACACTCACCTGACTGTCAGCGTCACCTTGTGTCTGCTGCTCATTCCAAAGGTGAAGACCTACCAACCTCCCACCTCACCTTGAGCCTGAAACACATCTCTCACTGTTATATCTCACTGACTTCATTAGGACATATATTGTGTGGCTGGTAAATATCTGTTGCTATTTGAAGCTTGTTAACCCCCAGAGATCCGCGGCTCCATTCTGAAACTGACCATGTTTAACCAGCGTGTCATATTCACTTCAGTTCTCTGACTTTTATTTTAAGTCCTCATGTCTTGGGCCTCATCGAAGTATATCAGATGTGGCCTGTGGGCCTCCAGTTTGACCTGCCTTATTTCCCCTGCGACTTCAGACTTATTTAAATTATTCATCCAAACTCGTACATGCCGAGTCAGCAGCTTATTTCGTCACTCTTCCTCCACCTTGTGTTCTTGCGTTGCATCACTGTCTGTTTCAAGTGTTCTGTTTATGCAACTGACCGAAATGGTGCCAAGAGAGACCCTTCGATCCTCAACGGAATTCGATGTCCGGGTAGAAAAGATCCGCAACCAATCTGAATCTCCTGCTGCAGAGCAGGAGCGCCGTCTCCCCTGAGCGATAAAATATTTAGCACCACAGTCAGCTGCTGAAGCAGTTGTAGTGGAAAGACTTCAGTAGTTTCTCCTTCTTTACTCGCTGTATCATTTCCTTTTGGGACCACAAGCTTAAACCGTGCGCATTCAGCTCCTTCAAACTACCATTACTGTGAATGATGAGTGTTGTTTAGTGTGATTTTGTCGGATGAGGAAGTGTGGAGTCGTCAACGGAGCTCGCCTCCTTTTTCAAGGGAAAGTTGTGGGATACTGAAACTCGAAGTTACGGATGATGGTACACTGGTGTTTATTAGTAACTGAGGCAAGATTGCAGCTCTGTAGGTTCAGCTTCATCTAGTTCCATTGTCCATGCCTTTTCATTGCTTGTTTTTACCGTATTTACTGTCCTTTGGTTTCCTACTGATTCTTTCCTTCGATACTCTTCTTTCATTACCTCTTATAGTTTCCTTTTGGCTCCTCCTTACTTTCCGTTCATGGATTTCATGACACATTTCTTTAAGTCTATCCGTTCTTTTCTTCTTTTTTTCAATTGTCATGCTTTACCTTCACGTGTATCTTCTCTGTCCTTCTCTTCTTCTTCTGTTTATTTTCTGTCTTTATCTACTTTGCTATATGTCCTTCTTTCTTCCTATTGTTTTTCTTCTTCTTATCCATTCTTTTTCAATTTTCATTCCCCAATTCTTTTTTATTTCATTATCTTGGCTCAATTTTTTTTAAACTTTCTCCTGTTTTCGTTGTTTCTTTGCCACCTATTTATTTTTACTTAATAAGACTTTACTTGGCCTCTCTGTTTCTCTTCCTAGATTTTACATTGTTTTTTTTTGCTTTACATCTTATTCTCTTTCACTTTGACCTTTCTTCCTTTCTTTTCTACGTTTTGCTTTCTTTCCACATCTCGTCCTTCTATTTATTTACATTCCTTCATTGTCTCATTTTACTCCTCTTCTCCACTCACCACTCTACATCAGATACTTCAGATGTTCATTCATCTTTCTGTTTTTCTGTTTTGCGTTCATCCATTCTTTGTTTTTTTCTGTCTTTGCTTCAAGTCCTTCTTTGTTTTTACTTTCACTTTCACTTATTTCTGGCTTTTTTCTTTCTTTCCCCTTTCCTTTACGTCTTTTTTCCTTACTTCATTGTCGCCTCCCTCCACTTTAGTGCTTTCCCACTGTCTCTCTTTACTTTTCTGCATCTTTCTTTGCTTTCCTTATGCGTTTATTTCAGTCTTTTCATTGTCAAGTTTTTCATGCCTCCCTCATTTAATATATTCCTTCGTTCTTTTTGCTTTCACTTCCACCTCTCTACCACACTTTTTAACCGCAGGTGGAACACGCACGATATTGCTGAAACTTTGTTTTAAATTCCCGACAGCCGACTGCGGCTTGCTCTGGGTCATCGCAGAAGTATTTCCTCAGGGTCCTTCCTGCTGATCAAACGCTTGGTTTGCGTTGAGATAAAGGCACAGCGGCGCTAGAAACTGCTGGAGAAAGAGTTTGAAGCGTGACTGAAGGATCTCTTTTGATGAGACTCCTGAATAAATGTAACAAAAAGTGTGAGGCGAACAATCGCAGGGGCGCAGAGATCAAAGCCTGTCTGAAGTTAAGAACACAGTCTCAGACTTCGCTGTTTATAACTCAGGTTTAAGTGGAAGAGGAGTCGGAACGCTTAAGCCAATCGGGGACTAGTGAGGTTTTGGCTCTGGTCTGACTTAATCTTCTTTTATCAACACATTCGCCGCACGACAAACCTGAAAAGATGAGCGCCTCCACCAGTGTTGAGACGTAACAAAGGAGGAAACGCTCCAGTTAAGCCTTTTTATGTGATTAAAAAAGGAAGAGTGACGTAAAGCGCCTCTTTTATCCACCTCAGATGACCTCTTGTCGAGTATATTCCCTCAGACTGGTCAGACAAACTGCATTTCCGGTTGTCTTCTGTTGTTTTCAACAATGTTGCTGTTTGTCTGCCTCACCAGTTTCTGTCGAAAGGGACGCAGGCCAGAGATGATATCGCCACCGAGGCCTATGAGGAGGAGCTGGACATGGGACGGTCGGGTTCTTACCTCAATAGCAGCATCACCTCGGCCTGGAGCGAGCACAGCCTGGACCCCGAGGACATACGGGTAACTATAGTAGACATAAAGAATGAGCTGAGCTGTAAAACAACCACAACGTGTTGTTATGAAGTTGCCACTTTGACCCGTCATGTGAGGCCTCTGCATGTTTGTGTGCCCGCTAAGACTCACATACTCTCCTCCTCTCGACCAGTGCCCTCACGCTCTCTGACTCTGGTCGCTATGGTAACGTTTAAACATGCCTTCAAAATTGCACATACATACACCACAATACCGAATATAAAGTGCATGAAACTTTTAACTCACTATATTGTTAAATGGATGGGAGTCCTCAGCTTGTTTCACTGCAACAACACGGTCCCACCTGTAATAAATCCATATTTCAAGTACGACTCCTGCTATTGTTCGTAAAAAACGTACCTCTTCTTGGAAGTCATAGGCTCTGCTGTCTCTTCACTGAACCTTTTCCCCTTCGCAAAGAAACCACTGTTTCCTATTCATTTTGTGAATTTGTGGGTTAAATTTTGGCTCTCAAGTGACCAAGGCTTAACCCAGAGAATCTGGTCATTTTTCAAAATAAAAGTTTTTTTTTCTAAATAAAAGATATTTCAGATCATACACAAAACGGAAATAATTCATTATTTCTTGTGTGGCCCGGTAACCAATTGATCCACTGACCAGTACCGGTCCCAGGCCAGTTGTAGACGCTGGAGTTCCGATTTTTCTGCAAGAGTTTGAGGCAGCATATATCGTCTGAAATGTGTTGTTGGAAATGTGCGGAAGCTGCAACCTTGTCGCTCCAAATGTGTTGCATCTCCATCCCCTGTGTTGTATAAGCGCACCAGCATATGAACAGCAATGTTATGTACTGTATCTTTAGACTCAGATTATGATGATGTAGCAAAATTATTTTCCTTGAAGTTAATTTAATTTTAATGTAAGTTCATTTATGCACTCCCTTAAGTGTAAATGGAGTGTGAATAAGTTAATAAATGCTACATTCTTGGTAGAAATACTTGAACTTGGTCTCAGAATAACAGGAATGAGGAGATGTTTTGACTTTTTTTAGTGGAAATTTTCCAGACTAGATGAGGCCTACCTCACCTTGACACTTTGAAGAGCTCAAGCAGTTTCCTGGTCTGCTGATCTTTTTACTGGTAACATTATTTTTTTTTCTTTTATCGTTAGGATGAACTGAAAAAGTTGTACGCTCAGCTGGAAGTCTACAAACGCAAGAAGATGCTGGCCAATAACCCGCACTTGCAGAAGAAACGCAACTCCAAAAAAGGTCTGGGACGCACCCTGATGAAGAGGATCACAGAGATCCCGGAGACCATGCACTTGCATCGCCAGTGCAGCCGCGAGGACGGCAGCGAGCACGGGAGCAACCGCAGCACTCTCAGACGGAACCCTTTTGAGCCGAGTCATCATGGTGAGACGTTTTTGTCAGGCTACGCCAAGTTTTGGTCCCTAACCCTCTGTGAATCTGTCTGCAGCCAAACCTCTGGATGACTCCCTGAGAAACAAAGTCATGAACTTGACCAAGTCCCTGAGCTACGACCATGTTTGCGACCAGGAGGAAGAAACTAAAAGCCAAACTGGCTCGGCTGGTGGGGAGAAAATGACCCCTGCGGGGGGCAGCAGTGAGGTCACCCTGCTGGGTTCACTGATCGGCCGCAAACACACCAAAAAGCACCTCGAGCCGGCCGCGACCCCGCCGCGTCTGGAACCAGCGGAGTCCACAGAGTCTGTCCCGCTGTTCTGGAAGTCCGCCAGCGTTCACAACCTGACTCACGAGAAGAAGCCGGTTCACCTACGAACCTCCATCATGCAGAAGTCTCTGAGCGTGATCGCCAGCGCCAAGGAGAAGATGCCGGGGCTCTCCAACAAGACTGTGGAGGATGCGAGCAAGAAGGGGCCGAAGGTGCAGGAGGGGAGGATGCTTTCAGAGGTGGACGAGAGTCCAGAACATTATCCAAAAATGATCATCAGCCAGTCGGTGGAGTACTCAAAGACGCATCTGAAGATGGGCATCATGAAGCAGCAGGTCTGTTCCGTTTGTCTTGCATCCACACAGATAAATAAACAACAGACACACCAGTCAAAAGTTCAGAAAACGTTTCGGCTTGTGAGTTCTGTTTTTCAGTGCAGTTCCGCTGCAGAATATTTGTGTTTGTATCAGCACTATTTAAAATCTGAGCAGTAACATGATACCACCGACAGATGGCAGTGTTACCCCTCGTTTCATGTCAGCGGAAGTGCACGTTTCAAAGGTCATGCAGTATCAGTCAGGCTGCTGCCTTGACCTACATTCTCCTGAAAAAAAGAATCTTAACTTAACTCAAAATCTCTAATCTTCCATCAGCTGACACAATGCTACAACCACACTTAGACTCCCTCCCCCCTCCACTGCACAGCAGGTCACCTCCCTGACTAATGGTTTTTCTGTGTGAAACATGATGTGGACTTCATTCGGACCAAAACTTGTGAGCAGTCATTGAGACTCAAAATGATAATCAATTTCTGTTTTGATCCTCAAAGGTGAGCGGCAGCCAACCGTCCATCTGCTCCGAAACGGGTCGCAGCCTGTATGACGTGTCGGAGGTCTCAACCTGGGAGATCGAAGAACCTCAAACGCCTTCCGAAACAAAAACCCAGAAGCACGTTTCCATCGCTCCGGTAGAAGCTACAGCGGGCCGGAGAGGAAGCAGCTCCGGCTCAAAGTGCAGTCGATCTCAGCAGCGGCAGAAGGTCGGACAGTCGCCGTCCAACAGGCGGCGCTCTAAAGATAAAGGAGAAAGAGAGGAGGGCCGAGACTCCAGGAAAGCTCGTCCTCCGAGGTCACCTCTGCCGCTGAAGCCGGATGTTTGCCCCTGGGAGTTTGAAGAGCAGCCCATGCTGGGAGGGGACTCAGATTCCATCTCACCTGACAGAATCCGACGCAAAAAGAGCGTCACTCCCACCGATGGGAAGCCGAAAACCCTCCATTCTGACTACTCCAAGTCTACTGGGAGTCTTCTGCAGCCCCCATCCCTGATGGTGGAGATCTGCCCCTGGGATTATAACTGTCCTCCGTCACCAAAGCAGGAGAAGAGCTGCAACAGTCCCACCACCCACAAGAAGAAGCGGAAAGGCTCCTGCTCATCCAACCACAAAGCAGAAAGGGAGAAAGGGCGGGAGAAGAGCAAAGAGAGGCGGAGCTCCTCCAGCAAGCCGTCCTCTGAAAGGAGGCGCGTGAGCCAATCGTCGGAGTGCCGGGAGCCAGGCTCAGAGCGGCGGAGGAGCTCCACAAGAGACCCAGAGCTGATCGAGAACAGGAGGTCTGAGATCATCTCCCGAGAGGCCGAGGCCTCCCTCATGTGTCAGACTAAACCAACAGAGAGGAGGAGGCCGAGCAGTTACAGGCCCGCTGTGGTCAGTGGCGCCAAGATGGCTGATGTTTGTCCATGGGACTTTCAGGACCAGGAGGACCAAGCATGATGACCTGTGTGATGATCTGTCTTTAATTTTAATATTCACTGGCAAAGTTTCCTGGTGTCAAACTCCACTGTCCATCAGCACATTTTTGAACTTCTTGCATCTCACGCATCAGGGTTCTTTGGCCTTGCAACCATTTTTACCAGCAGCTTGTTCGACCTCAAGTACAGAACAATTTTACAATGTTCACCAACATCAGTAGTGATGCACGGAGAGGCTAAACCCTAGTGATGGGTGGATGAGGTTTCATGACATAGTATTGCAGGGTTCATGAAACAGTCTCCTAATTTTCAGCTGCTAGATGGCGCTCTTGGGTTAGAAATGATGTGAGGTTTCACTGAATTCAATTCCAAACATTTTACAGCAGACAGCGCCATCTGGTGACCTCTGAAAATCAGGACACTGTTTCATGAAACCTCATCATGAAACCTCATCAACTCTTCACTCTTAAACACTGAGAGCTAGGGAACTAGGAGCTTGGGCTTTGTCACACTCTTAATGCTAATAACAAAAATTCATTTTTTTTCCATTAATATTTTTATTGTTTTTTTTAAACATTTAGCAAAATACAATGACAACAGACAGAAATTTAAGTAATATTAAGTACTAATATAATGCAATAAAAAATAAAATACATAAAAAAAAAAACATATCATCCAGATTAGACTACTCTACGTTTGAATTATTTTTATTTATTTTTATCAAGGTAACGTCTGTGAATCCCATTGCTCAGTAAACTTTAGTAAAGGTTCCCATATTTCTTCAAATTCCTCTGGTTTCCCTCTAACAACATACATCAATTTTTACGTCATTTCTTTCATCCATAGATTCATTTAGGGTAGATCTGTTTTTTCTTTCCAAAATAAAGCAACCAATCTCCTAGCTTGTAACAATCCAAAGTCCATTAATATTGACTTTTGAGAATATACAACTTTGGGGTAGATACCAAGTATAAAGAGTAATGAGGTATAATGAGTCCAACAATTTGTTTTGTAAACCTGCTTCTGTTTTCGTTCTCGCACCAAGACATCTGCTAAAGGAGGTTACGCTATTGGTTATTATTGTAGCTGCAGCAGGTGTTGTGGATCCTTCGGCTAGTTACAATGTAATTACGCTTTTTCAATCCAGCTGTACTGCAACTCTTTTCATAATGTCCTCCGAAGAGAGGTATTTTGAGTGTCATTCATCTGCAAAAAGAGCACAAAGTTGGAGGTAATATACAGTAAATTCCGCTGTGATTTGGAGGTTTGCTTCTCTGTTTTGGTTCTGTTTTGTCTGTTTATAACGCCGACATTCAGCGGTCACATGCTCGTACCTCGAGCGCTTCAGTTCAGCTTCAGTTAGCCCGCAGCCCTCCAGGAGAACAGGCCTTTATGATTGATTCGAGGATGAAAACAACTCCATGGGGGATGATTTCTGTAATTCTGACTGAGTGGTTTGCCTCTCTGCACTTTTCCTATGTATTTTTGCACACATTCGGTTGCTATGGTAACTACATTGCCAGATGTTGTCCTGTCACTTGGATTGAAAACGTTTGCTGATGATTCTCATGAAGAAGGAAACATGGAAAGACGATCCCTTCCAAGACACCTTACACTGCCACATTTGGCGTCCAAGCCTCTTGATGTCTGTGTGTGCATGACCGTGGAAATCCAGTCAGCATGGTCCGATGAAATTCACCCACAGGCTTAGCGTTGAATTTTATGTGAGAAATACTCTTTTCAAAGATGTCTGGAATTCAGATGCAAACAAAAGAATCTCACTTTTCACTGAAACGATTCCTGCAGTGACTCAAAAGGAAACTTGTATTGTGCACACTTCAGTGTATTCTTGTGATGCAGTGTTGCTCCAAAGATTTGTAGCATTCAGTGTGTTGCATGTACAGAGAGATAAAAAGAAGAAAAAAAAATCTGTCCTTAGTTCTAAATTAAACATTTTTATGAAACTGAACTCAGATCGTTGTTTGAATGAAACTGTTTCACTGACGATGAAACACTGGCACCTGGTGGGAAAAGCTTTGTATTGCAATAAAGCGATTCTTATGATCGGAAAATGTTAATAATAAATGTCACATAAAAGGTAAAATCGTCAAGTGAGTTTAAATTTCCTATGACATCTATTAGAGGTAAAGAAAGTTTTGGGATTACAAATCAATTCCTACATATCAAATGTCAACATGAGTAACTGTGGCAACATTTGTTTAAAAAAATTAAAATAATATATATAAAAAAAACAGCAAATACACTCAGTAGAGACAGGTCAGTTGATAAATCAGTAGCTTCCTGGTGAACCACATGGATCAATGTTATGAGTGGTTAGCCTTGTTTCTTCTAAGAATGTGTTGCATCAGCTATTTTAGAGTCTTCAACTGTCGCATCATGAGTGCCTGATCATTAATAATAGACTTTATTAAACGATGTTTCAGGCCCTGTGCGTCAGAGTTGGGTGTCCTCACTGGAAGCAGACACAAGGCAGATCCCAGAAAAGGCCACACTAACACTGAACCTTGGATGGGGGCCATGAGTTTGTCACCAGTGGACTGTGTCAGCAAGCTGGTCATAATGTTTCGGTTGATTTGTGTGAGAACTTTATAATTTTCTCTCCTATTCCTTTCACACCCAATGAAGCACCTTCACTGTGTTATGACTTTAAGGCCACTGGGTGTGGCCACGCAGCTCCCTCCTCTACACGCCTCCAGCTCCACCCTGCTCAGAGAGTCAGCGTGTTAGTGACGTCATCACTGCAGCAGGCACTCACTGCAGGACCAGCTGATCTCTCTGACACATCAGCTCACAAACACTCCGCTGCCGCTTCCTCTGTCTGACTGGAAAGACCTGTCTGTATCATGGGCAACGTTCAGGTAAGAAACTCGCTCAGTTGTGATGCGTTTTGTTGGCAGTGTTTGGAAGTGCCTGAGGTTAAAATGGGTCAATAGAAGTTGTGGAACAAATGCAGGAAGCGGGTGGGGTCCGGCCGCAGACATGGGTGTGAGCAGGGATGTGGAAATCCACAGAGATCCAGGGGACCACACTGTGTGAGGAAGAGGAGGCTGCTTCCTCATGACTCAGCAGCTTCAACTGACTCCACTGCAAGATGGCAGCTGCACGAAGCACTTGATGGAGTGCAAAATACAAATTAAACTTGCGCTTAAATTATTCTAAAATATTACAAAACAAGGGAGTTTGGGAAAATTAAATATTACTGGAAAATAGCGGTAATATTAGAAGTAAATACTCAGTCCATAATCTGTTTAGATGCCTAAAACGTCCAACTTATATTATAAAAGAATTTATGATTAATTAAAATGCAGGAAAACTCAATCACTAAAAATAGAAGAAAAAGGGAGAATGTTGCATTAAAAAAACATTGAAACAATAAACCTAAGGAATAGATATTTCAAAAATATTCATAAAAACTATGATGAAATATATAAATACTATTTCGGTAAATACATTTATAATAACATTGTAGAGAAAACTAAAATGAAAAAAAGCAAAAAATGAAATACATGTATAAATGTTTATGCAAAATATATACAATAATGAGTATGAGAATCACTATTTACAGTAGTAGGTAGTGTAAGATATGAAAATAAAAACTGTGGTTAAAAAACACCTTTATATATATTTAAAAAAAATACAATGCACAAATGCATTTGGAAATAACTACAAAATATGCGACAATGTTATTTCCCAGGACTGAAGTAAAGATTTTGGAAACATACTTGTTAATTACTACTAAAAAATACTCCTTTGTTGTGAAACAAAAAATGAAACAAAATTTACTAAATAGAAATGATTTTCTTTTTTTTTTTAATTATTACTATGTGTGGGGTTTTTGTTGTCATTGTTATTGTTTTAATCGAATCATACTGCTATAGTCGTATTCAGTTGAATCTGTAACTGACTTCTAGGAGGTCTGATGTGGACCCCTAAAGGTCATGAGTCAGTTCTGAGTTTCGCTGACTAAACACTGCTACTACTATCTGACTCAACTGACTCTCAGCTGTGCTCATATGGAAGAGTATGGAAAACACTGGCTGCCCACAGACTGACACCTCATCCAGTAAGTGATAACATTTTCTCCCTCCAGCCGACCATTGTACCGTTTGAGGATTTCGACGTGACGGCCGACATCAAGGCCATACGTCAGGCGTGCAAAGGTTTTGGTGAGTACAAACCGTTTGTCGGTTAAACTGTTCTTGGTGAGTAAATAAGGCGGAGTAAATAAATAAACAGAAAAGCAGAAGTTGGACAACAAGACAAAAATTGTCTTGGGGAGCCAGTGAAAATGACATAATGTTATGTTGCCTTCTGAATCTGCACAAACTCAACACCAACAAAAGAAGATTGAATGTGAATTTCAATTGTTCATTTGCAGTGATACATAGTCAGAGAGTCTCATTTATCAGGGGGCCAAATGTCGTCCCTTGGGCAACACCAAGTCTGCAGTGGACTGAAGGTTATATTGGATTATCTTGTATTTGGAGAACCAGACAAGCTGGCGCCACCTATTGATTTTGGATCAAATGTTTTTATAAATGGCGCCTTTAAAATGCAGCTTCATGAATACACTTTCCTCATGTATATGGCATATTATTATTCTTCTTATTATTATTAGATTCGATTTTTCCCATTACAATGAATGGAAAAAGAAATAATGCGTTCCAAGCCTTAAAATAGTCTTTTGTAGGAGTGAATGTAGAGTGTCTGCTGCAGGTGCGCTGTTCCTCTATGTGTGTGGCCGCTGCATGTGGGAGGGGTTGCCGAGTGAGTGACGTCTCTCCAGAAGTGAAGAGGTGCCCGGTGCGTGTCCAGCTCTGAATGTGCGCTTCTGTGCAGTTTGGCTGTGACAAAGTCATAAACCAAGTAACGCTCTGTCCCAGACTCGCCTCATCCCTGTCCCAGCTCCAGCCCACAACAGGACATCAAACCCTGGAGTGGAGCCTCGGAGGTGTGGAGAGCGAGCACCTCCCCTGTGACACTCTACCACAGTCCAGTGTGGAGACAGGAAAGGTTTTACACCTCAATATGAAGAAAAAACAGTCAGTAAATGGAGCTAACGGGACACGTCTAAAGAGAGACGGCTGCGTTATACACAATAACAAAGCGTGTCGTGGGTCAGCTGATCGGTCAGTGCACATTATGTTTTTTACGGCTTTTTTCGGGGGTGTTCAAGTTCTGGATTTTCATTCGAAATCCGAAGCAAAAAAATCTTGAAATTTTTGTTCGAACTCGGATTTGTTCAAAGTCCATGACGTTCGAAAACCGAGGTACCAATGTATTATGATTATGATTATTATTATTATTTCAACTTCCATGCCAACCTTTGCAGGCACAGACGAGGATGTCATCATCCAGATTTTGGCCAATCGCTCTGCGTCTCAGCGCGTGGAGATCAAGCAGGCCTACTTTGAGAAATATGACGACGTGAGTGACGCATCATCAACTCGCACCTGGATGTTCGGTCACGTTCTCACTCTTTCTGACCAAGGAGCTGGAAGAGGTTCTGAAGAAGGAGCTGTCAGGGAGTTTTGAGAACGCCATCATGGCCATGTTGGACCCTCCTCACATCTACTTTGCCAAGGAGCTGAGGAAAGCCATGAAGGGGGCGGGGACGGACGAGGCCGTGCTGGTGGAGATCCTCTGCACGGCGAGCAATGAGGCGAGTTGTACTCACCACCTTGGTTATTGACTTTCAAGTAGAGGTACTCGATCATCCATATGTTACTCAGAGCAGAGCAAACACTCAAGGCAAGGATTTTTTATTATTTTATTACAATTATATTTTTCCATTTGAGCTCTTATTCCATTATGTGCTGTTTGATTTATTAATAATAATATTTAACATTTCCTCACACATTTTTATAAATAATATAAAATCTATATTTGTAAACATTACATATTACATATAACCAATGATGATGACTATAATTTTCCTGTCAATTTTATGTTAAATTGCGTTATTATTATTACTGATAAATAAGATTAATTGGATTATGAAAAAGGACATTGTTTTGACAATATAATATAGTAGCTTTAACACTACAAAGGTCACACAAAACAATACACAGGTAAAAAACAACACATAAAAATCTGAAATTAAGTGCTATTAAAAGTGATTTTGTATTTATTCAACTCTATATTTTAATAAATAGTGGAACAGGATGTGAGCTCTGAATGAGTTTCCTCTCCTATTGTTCCGCAGGACATCATCAGCTACAAGGAAGCCTATGTCCAAGGTATGTTTTCTCAAATGTCATTGAAGGACGAGGATTGTTTTAGGTGTGACTGACTGCAGTGTTGTGCTCCAGTGCACGAGAGAGACCTGGAGGCCGACATCGAGGACGACACCAGTGGAGAAGTGAGGAACCTGCTGACTTCACTGCTGCAGGTACAACTCCTCCACTCCTCATTGTTGATGTGAGCGACTCCAACAACCGCTGTGGTGTTTCTCCTCACATGACTCACTTGTGAGTTCATCGCCTCCAGAAATATTTCTTCCCAATCACATCATTGTTGGACGAAACATCCAGCAGCCTCCCACCCACTTCTGCTTCCTCTGGCTCTTCCTGCCTTTGGAAATCAGCACGACTCACTTACACCAAAACACATTTCTGACTGAGACGATATTGAAGTTTAAAGTTTCGCTGTGGCGTTTTGAGTCACAGCAGGACAGGAGGTTTTAGCACTCCCTGCCTGTAGAGGGCGATATTTATGATTACTATCGTACGTTGAGATGCGCGGTCTAAATTGAATTTTAAGTGTTCACGCATATGTATGTGATTTTCCAATATCACTAGCAAATATTATTGCAAAACCGCCGTCATGATTATTGTAATCTTTGTTTAAATACTGACGCAGTTACGTGGAATCTGCAAATCTGAAGACTTTTCTCCATTTATTTTCATTTGTCCTGTTTCAACTGAGATTTAAAACTGGAGTGGCATGATGTTTTCAATGCAGGAATATGAAGTGTTTACTGCAAAATAAAAGTGGCTGCGTTTGTAACAGAAAACTGAAAACATTTTTTTTTTATTTTGTATCTGATGTGATGCTGTCTGAATCTGAATCATGATGCTGTAGTGAAAAAAAAGCCTTGTTATTGCTAAAGCAGATCCACATGTGGGGTGTTTTCAGTTTGCTGGACACAATGTTATGGTTTACTGGTGTGTCAACTAATAACTAACAACTCACTTCCTCTTCAGGCGAGCAGAGATGAAGGCTATGAGGTGGACGAAGAGCTGGCGGTTCAAGATGCCACGGCCTTGTTTGAGGTCAGAGCTAAAAAAAAAACCTTCAATCTGGGATTATTTATTTGTTATGGCAGTCCACGTCTCGTTCTATATACAGTGGTACCTCGGCTCTTGACCACAGTCTGTTCCAGACAGCTGTTCGAGAAGCGATTTGTTCGAAATCTGAATCGATTTTTCCCAATACGGTAAATGGAAAAAGCAATAATGTGTTCCAAGCCTTAAAATAGTCTTTTGTAGGAGTGAATGTAGAGTGTCTGCTGCAGGTGCGCTGTTCCTCTATGTGTGTGGCCGCTGCATGTGGGAGGGGTTGCCGAGTGAGTGACGTCTCTCCAGAAGTGAAGAGGTGCCCGGTGCGTGTCCAGCTCTGAATGTGCGCTTCTGTGCAGTTTGGCTGTGACAAAGTCATAAACCAAGTCACGCTCTGTCCCAGACTCGCCTCATCCCTGTCCCAGCTCCAGCCCACAACAGGACATCAAACCCTGGAGTGTGCGCTCCAGCCTCAGAGGTGTGGAGAGACAGGAAAGGTTTTACACCTCAATATGAAGAAAAAACAGTAAATGTAGCTAGCTAACGGGACACGTCTATATACAGAGGCTGCGTTATACACAATAAGAAAGCGCGTCGTGGGTCAGCTGATCGGTCCGTGCACGTTCTGTTTTTTCCGGCTTTTTCGGGGGCGTTCGAGTTCTGGATTTTCGTTCGAAATCTGAAGCAAAAAAATCTCGAAATTTTTTTTCGAACTCCGATTTCTTTGAATTCCAGGACGTTCCAAAACCAAGCTACCACTGTACATTGACCAATATTGGGAACATAATGTCTTTGAGAGAAAACACCACACACACGTGTGCATCAATAATAGTAATACTTGTAAATATGTGAGGATGTTTAGGCCTGGAGCATTTCTGCATATTGAGTTTTACAGGTCCACACTGACTCTTATGAGGGCAGAATAAACTCCAAAAGTCTGCCGGTGGTCCTCCAGCCTCACTTTGCAAAGGTCCGGTCAAGAGGTCATGAACCCACTGACCTCCTGTGTGGTCATTCCAGGCAGGAGAAGGGCAGTTTGGCACGGATGAATCCACCTTCAGCTCCATCCTGGCTCACAGGAACTACCTGCAGCTTCAGGCCACTTTCAAAGCGTACGAGTCAGTAAGTAACCCACTCCTGTGATGAGCACTTGCAGGTATTTCGTGGTCGTAAAACTCCAGTCTGCGTATACCTGCTGCAGCTCTCAGGGACAGACATTTTAGACACCATCGACGCCGAGGCTGGAGGAACGCTGAAGGACTGTTACATCACTCTGGGTGGGTTCCTGCATTTTGAAATCACTTGTTTGTCAGAAACAGTAGCTGATTGTTGTTATGATCCATAGTGAGGTGTGCCAAAAACCCACAGCTGTATTTCGCACGACGCCTCAACGCCGCGATGAAGGGAGTGGGCACGGATGAGGACACGCTCATCCGCGTCATCGTCGGCCGCTCCGAGGCAAGTGTTTAAAATCCCACATGGGCTCGGAGCTTCAGACCTTCACCTGTTGCATCATGGCATTTGTTTTTTAAAGATGAGCCATGTTTGTAATTCATTTCAAACTGAAGGTAGACTGAAAGAAAGGCATCTCTCCCTCACAGATTGACCTGGAGACAGTGAAGGACATGTACCTGGAGAAGTACGACGTGACACTGAAAGATGCTCTGGACTCAGAGTGCGGTGGAGACTTCAAACGTCTCCTCATTGAAATTCTGCACTGAAGCTCTCAACACTCACCGTACTTCACCTCTCCATCCATCTGCAACTATACGTAGCGTTCATCTCATCTTAATGCTCAACGTTTACTCAGCACAGACCAAAAACAACCTTTTATTATTCAGTCAACATGCAGAGAACCAGATCAGCATCATACATGTTTATTTTAACATGACTCACCGTGTTGTTTTCCCCAAATATTTGATCAACTTGTTCTCAACGCTGCTTCGAATGTTCCCTATGCAAATTAGCTTCTGCTGCAACACTCAAGTGCCCAGTTGAAGGTTGAACTCTTCGCCTATTTAAACCGGTAATGTTTCAGTCTGTGGTGCGTTTTGTAGTCGCGTCCCTTCAACATAATTGGGAGTTTTATCTCTTTGTAGTGTTTTAATCACAAACTGCCTTTTCTCACTCTTCAAGTGGTTTTATGCCAGAAATGTGACGGTGCAGATGGATTTATTGAGGTGTAACGACAACCTGAATATACAGTGTATTTAATTCAACTAATTATAATATATATATATATATATTAGTGCTGTCAGTCGATAAAAAAAAATCGAATTAATCGCATTTTTATGTGATATCTGCTAAAGGTCTCCTGATAAAGAATTTGAGTTCTAGGATATTAAAACATTGTAGTGCATGACTGATCAATTGAATACAGTAAGAAGAGAAGATTTTAAATCCAATTTTTTTTATTGGTGAACTGTGCTTCATAAGTGAAATCCAAAAGTAAAGGTCAAGCACATCCGCAAACCAGTTAGGTGCAGATGCATTGCTCAAAAATGTAAAACAAATACAGCAATACGGTTAAATAAATAAAATAAAGCTGTTTTCAAAAATGCTACACAAATACAGCGATACAATGAAATAAATACAATTCTGAAATAAAATAAGGCTGTCTCAAATAGGCACTTAAGCTCAATATAGCAATTAAAAAATAAATTATAGAAGTATAACACGCCTCTAAATGAGGCAAAATGATTAATTGTGTCACATTTTTTAACGCGTTAAATTGTGGCGTAATTAATTAATCGAATTAACGCGTTAAAATGACAGCACTAATATATATATATACATAGACACTATGGAAAAGTAGTGCGAAGTATTTAACATTACGTGTAATTGTTCAAATGTAAAGGCAAAGAAAATAAAGTTTAATCAATCATGACTGGCATTTTTCTTTGTATTATTTAATATTTCAGATTTTTTTTTCCTGTCATATAGTGTCAAGTCAGTCAGAAGCTTTTTCCCGGAGTGTATTCCCTTTTTTAAATATTCAATATTATATATTTTTTATCAAACCCATATATTGTGATTCCCCATTTGTCCAGTAGGTGGTACAATTTCACCCATTTGCGTCTACGTTTCGAGTTATATTAGTTAGCTACGGAAAATACCGGAATAATTCCGTCTGATTTGAGTTTATTTTGCGGTTCCATGCCTCTAAACAAAATCAATTTCCAATGATTGCGCGGAATTCACGCTTAATCCGCTAAAAAGGTTTACATCTGTTTGAGTTCCGCTAAAGCAAGTTTGGAGAAAAACATATTCTCCTCGATATTTTTCATGATAATTGTGCCGGTGGTCTCTGACCAGAAACAATAAACGGCTCTACACCGACTTTGGCTTTCGACCAAGTGCAGCAACTGCGAGACGCCTCCGGGGAACAGAAGACAGAAACAGAAAACAAAAGCGCAAAACAAGTGGGAACTGTTTCCAGATGCAGCCGCTATGTTTTTTTTCCCTAAAGTTTTCTAATTTGCCCAACGTTTATATAATGACTTGCACGTTCAGATCAGTGTTATTTGACGAGAAACTGTGACATATATATAACTAATAAGAAATAAGCTTTAATAGTAAGCGTATATATATATATATATATATATATATATATATATATATATATATATATATATATATATATATAGATATAAAAACTGCAATGTAAGTACCAACACAAAGCACAAGAAGGTGAGTCGTCCATTTGAAGCTGATATTTCAGTAAGTCCAAGTCAAGTTCATTACTTTTTCTTTCTCATCTGCACTGTGTTTTCACTGTGTATTTTGGAGAACGCTAATCTGCGTCGACAGCTATTCCAGCCAGATGCAGTTTTGCTTTTCATATACGTGAGTCTCTGACCTTTCTCCAGGAGCTGATTGTCTGCAGACGTCTATAAACTGAGACGGTAGCCATCAGTCAGTCGAGGGGAATTCTGAACTCACTCCCGAGGCTTGTTTTCCTCTCCACTTATGTTCAGCTGAGATTGGGGTCAAGCTCACGACGAGTCCGGGGCAAAGCATTATCAATTACGTTGCGTCCTTACGGCACTAAAAGTTCCATTCTGTTTGTGGATCCTCACTTCAAAGGCTTTAACTTAACTTCTGTTTTTTATTAAAATCAAGTCATTTGATCCTTCGCCAGAGCCTTCCGGGAACAAGCGGCGTGCACTCCGTTTACCGCCACTACACAGAAAACAACAGCAAAGTCACCTGTTGTTAAGATGCAACAGAATAATTCCATCATGCAACTGGTAAAAAAAAAAGACTTTATTAAGACGTACATCAAATATACACACCATTCCTGATGAGCGCTGCTAAATATTTGTTTTCACCCTCAGGAACTTTGTATTCGTGGAACACATGAGTCTGATTTACTCCAAGATTACATGTCCTCAATGGCAGCAGATTAAATAAAAAGACATTAATAAAAATACAATTGCTAATCTAAAACATGTGTTCAACATAACAAAAAAAAAAAAAAAAAAAAACAGCACCATTCATCCAGTATAACTGACAGCAAAATGGATCATAGGATTCAAGTGGGTAACTAAATAGTGACCAGCAAAAGGCCTGTTAATATCTATGAGATCTGTAAACTAGTGATGGGTAGATGAGGTTTCATGAAACACTGTCCTGATTCTCAGAGGCCACCAGATGGCACTGTCTGCTGTAAAATGTTTAGACTAATTCAATGAAGCCTCACGGCATTTCTAAACCAAGAGCACCATCTAGTGGCCTCTGAAAATGAGAACACATCATCAACACTGCAATACTGTTTCATGATACCTCATCTACCCATCACTAGAATATAGTTATTAATTCATCATGTGTCCATATTTTCTTTCTTATTAAAATGTATATCTATAACACAAAGAGTGTAACGCTGGGCGGTGACACAGCTACAGTAAGTCAAACATGACTGTTAGCAAAGCAAATATGTAGCCTTTTTTTGTTAACTTCACTGCACTAAACAAATTCAAAACACAGAAGAGTCTGGCAATAATCTAGATTATCATAAATCATAAGTTTAACATAGGAAAAATAAAAGCAGTTAACTAAAATATGTTTGGGCTGTTGCCACATCTATATATCTTGGACAAAAACGCAATTATGACCAAGGTTATGTTTAACACAACTTAGCTCACAAACTTATTAAAAATGACCACACAACTTCCCTGTCTTGGATTTTAAGATCCATGATCCCAAATCTTGGTTAAGAAACTTTTTTTTTTATGCTGCTGCGACCCACATGAGTGAAACGCCGCTCCCTGCGTGGTGGCTGATTTGATTGACTCGCCCGCGCACACAGTCCAAAACAAAGAAGACCGCTGTGCCGTTGTGCACCTGGAATGACACCCGAAGACTGACGCTGGCCCACTGGCTCCCCTCGGGAATCTGTCCAGCGACCTGCTGGGCGACGGGTACGGGTCGTGCTCCGTCCCCGACCAGCTGGGGATCACTGCGCCGCAGCAGAGTCACTTTGATGAGGCTGCAGGAGTGGATGAGTTTGAGGTCCAGCGCCACACTGACGCTGCCACTCTCCCTGAAAACGAAATCTCGAGCGTGATCTGCTGAGCCTTTCCCAGACAAACCCATCTGGGCCACTTGAGGAGAGGTCTGCTGGAAGAACAGGGGCTTGTTTCGGACGGCGCCTGAGGGAAGACCGGTATTTGCGACAGAGGCGAAGAGGGAAGTGGAGATGGCAGCCGGCACCCACACTAAGCTGAGAATGCTGATGCCAGTCTCGTCGCCGAAGTAGCGTACGTTGCACTGACCAGGTGAGAGGATCTCGAAGGCGAGCGTGTCTCCAGAGCCGACCTGCGTCGCTCCAGACAGAGAGATGGAGGTGTCACGATAGTGGACCCCTGGCTTGAAAGCACGGCTGAGCTCCATGCCGGTGCCGTTTCGGTTGACATATGCCAACAGCTGGAAGCCCTCCGCCACGCAGGCCTGGCCCATGGAATAAAAGGCCTGCTGGAAAACAAAGCGTACCGTCCCACTCTCTGCAAATCGGACGCCCCGGCCGTCATGGGTCAGCCCGACAACATAGGGGTCGGAGGTTGAAGTCGTGCGAAAGACAGGACGGAAGGTGGTGTGGTAATGTGCCGTCACCGTGGCCTGGGCTGTCATGGCTACGGCGCCGGTGTCGTGAGAGAGCCACAGGAGACTCAGAGGCGCTACAGTCGGGGTGTACAGTTGCAAACCCTCGTTGGATTGGTTGCAATGCTGACTCGCACTCTGAATGTATAGCGAGATGGCGTGCCCTGGAGAAACCTCCGCCACTCCACTAATGCTGACGCTTTGAAGGGACTTGACCTCGCGTTGCTCTACCCTGACTCCGCTGAGGTCCAGCCTATCAGAACCCGCCGTGTCATTAAGACGCAGACACACCTGAATGAAGCTGCGGCAGCCGTGAGTCACCGCCATGTTCTCGTCCAGCCAAACCAGTCCATGCTGTCTCAGCACCAGATGGCCGTCCTCTGCAGACACCAGGCCTGGCTCACTCCTACCTTGGATGTGGATCTTCACCCCAGGCGAGGAATGAGTTCCGATTTGATTTTTGCCTCCAGGAAGACTAACATCTCCAGACCAGGATAGCGACAAGGGACTGTCGGCGGCGGCAGGTCCGGAGCAGACGGCGTCCATTGTAAAAGTGCAGGGGGATGCCATGGGTTCTCCATCACATTCATGACAGGCCTGACACTCGTCCATGTCGGAGTTAAAGAAGTAGCCGAGGCCACACATTCCCAAGGTGGCTTCTCGCTCCGTCATTCCATGGCACCTGAATCCACCTGAGGAAAGAAGAAAACTTTAAATTGGTGACGCCGGACTGGCTATTGATCGCAGCCTACCTGGCGTGTTGAGACATTTTTGCTGATCCCCGCAAAGATCTGAAAGTTCAAGGCATTCATCTCTGTCCTGGAACCAGAAAAAATAATGTTTCAGAGGAAGAATTCATCCATTCTTAGTCGGTATTTAAGTGAACCTGGCAGATCCTGTCGGCATGAACTGAACACTGGGCGACCATGAAGAAGCCCGCGGGGCATACAGTGCACCTCTCACAGTGAGGATGGCCGCTGCTGAAGCCACAATACTCCTCAGGACCGCAGCTTCCACAGGCCATGAACGAGCGCCCCACCTGGAGGAACAGCAACTTCACACTTAAACTGTCCACACAGTTTAATAACTACATAGTAAAGGAAAGAAGATTAGTAAGTGTAGTTCAATAAGAGGTTAAACCGTTGCAGTGCATCATGGAATTGCTGGTTCATTTTATCAACGGGCCATGTACTATTGACGTGGGCCAAATGTAGCCCACAAGCCTCGTGATGGTTGCCCCTTTCACTTCTTAATTCTCTAGGGAAACATATGTATACTCTAGTTTTTAATTTGAAACATGCATCCAAACTGCAGGCCCAGTTCCTGGTAATGGCAGCAAGGCAAGAAAAATGTTCCCAGTTGATCCCAGCAGGGGAGCAGATGCCTCACAGGTGTAGCGTATTGGAGTGAAAACGTTTCGCCTGAAGTCACTCATTACCCCACTTAAGAGAGTAACAGTGCAGTTGAAGGGTATTTCAAATTGAACCCCTAAAAAGGGCAGATTTTACCTCCATGACGCTGGCTTCCATGTCCACCTTGTGTATGGAGAAGGCCGGCTGTGCTTGGTGGGTTCTGACCTGTGAAGTCAGTGACTCTATGTGACTGTCCATCTCTTCCTGGACGTTATGAAGGGACGTTTGCTTGATGCTGTCCATCAGAAGGTTGTACTGGGATTTCACCTGGAACAGATGATCAGTTCATTGTTTATCTGCTTCACATCAGCGTGTCGTTCCCCGCACACTCCCTCTCCTCTCGTGTGTGTTTCTCATTGTCAACTCTGTATTTGTTTTCCTTCATCGGAATCATGTTGATATCAACTCACTTGCTCCATCTGTTCATACATCCTCCTCTGCTGCTCCAGTATCTCCCGCTGCTGACTGACCAGCGCCCCCTGCTGTTCACTCAGGAGCCTCTGAAGCTCCTTGACTTCGACCTGCTGGCCCTTCAGAGCCTCTACAAAAGCCTCCTGGCTCTTTGAGAGCTCCAGCTGTAAAACAAGCGCGTCCTCAGCAGGAACCTCGTTGTTCCCTGAGAGGCGCGGAGACTCGGTTAGAATCTGATCTTACGCGTAAACTTGAGGAATCTTCTGACCTGATTTCATGTCACATGTCAGCTGTATTCGGGCACCGCGTTCCGATCCAAACTCTGGAAGCTCGTCCAGAAACTGCGCGGCTCTGTCCGTGACGTGCACCGGTGAGTTGTGCGCGTCATCTACGCGCGTAAAACAACCATCCCCGGAGCAAACGTTCGGTTTCTGGCGCCGGAGTTTGCACCCGAAGCCTTTGCACTCCCTGGTGCTGTCATCAGAGGTCTGATGCTGCGATACAGAGGTAGGGCAGGTCCCGCCAGCGCAGCCGGGATGGAACACCTCAGCAGTGAGGGTCCTCGGGTTCGTCCTCCTGGTGCCATCCTGCTGCGTAAACCCCTGGTGAGGCTGGACGTAAGGTGGCAAAGGCGCAGTGTGGTGAGAGTACTGCGCGTCCTGCTGGTAAACTGGCGATTGTCTGGCTTGCGTGAAGTGTTGGAAAAGCCGCGAGGACGCGGCTGGAGGGTCTGGTTCCGTGCGCCCTGGACAGTGCGCTCCGACGCACGGTCTCGTCCATGACGGTGCGGAGAGGCACCGCGCCCCGCGGCAGATCTCCGAAACACCCTCCGTTCCTCTGAGGACCAAAGTCAAACCAAGCAGAGTCAAAACAAAACTGCGAGCCATCTTGTCCAAAAGAGAGACTATCTTGTTGCGCGTAAATCCCCGTTTTCTTCCTCGATCATCCCCAGGTTTGAATGAATCTCGAGCGTGCGCTCAGCTTGTCTCCATCGCGCGACGCTTTCTGCCCTCTTCGCCCTTCTCTGAAGTTATCTTCGTCTCGCCCACATGTGGAGCTCAATGCTCCTAATTGGCAACAGGTTTCAGCTCCCACTTTTAAATTAACCCGTAGTTTCCCCGGACATACCGCTCCGCAGACTCACGCAGGCTCCTCTCCTCGCACCAACAAGAGCAGGAGCGTCTCACTACATCCCACGAGAACCTTCTTGTCTGCCACAGTTCAGATGACAGGACCAAGCAAGTGGTTTTTAACAAGCCGCTGCCCAGTTAAATCCCTCTCAGTTTAATTTTCCGTCGAAGCTTTGAGCTGGATTACAGTGCAGCACAACTCTGTCAAATGGCAAAACCTCCCTCCCCTGTAAAAAGTGACTCAAAGCAGTGCACCCCGCTCTGCCTCCCATTCATCCCTCCAGACCCCACATGGTCTCGATTAGAGCTTGAACCCACATTACAAGCTCTTGAATGTTTTCCCCTTCATTTTCAACTTGATGAATGTGCGTTCATGAAGTAAATATGCACGACCTAAAATGTTCTGAGTCACCCCAGCAACCAGAGGGACACCCCGGACAGATCCATCAGGGGGCTCATATAAACAGACCATGAGAGGAAACCTGAGTTTCAGAGGAAACCCTCACAGAGATAGAATAGAAACTCCACACAAAGATGCATCAAGCTGCAATGGAAGTGTTTGCTGTCAGGCAGCACATTAATAAAAACAATAATGTTTAAACTATCAACATCACTGGTGATGAACTCATTCTTCCTCGTATCGATTAATAGACATATGATCAATCACTCTGTCTCGGCAGGTTGACTTTCTGAACGGCATATATCGATCTAACAACGTTTTAAAATGTAATAAATTAATGAACTCTATGAATATTAGAAAACAATGTATTGTATTGAGTCACGCCAGACTCTAAATAAGTGTGTTTTATGCACTTTTACAATGATAAACTGGTTTTGCGCGTCTGTAGTAAACATAACAGCTGCATGGAAGCAGTGGAGCAAGGAACGATGAAACGCAGTTTAGTGTTTAGAAACGTTACGGGTTTTTCAAGAACGGACATGTTCTAAATGGGTCACAGTGTGTTGGATTTGTAAAGAGGATGTGAATATAACAGCAACTGAAGGCTGTTAAATATGAGCGCTCTGTTGTTAGGTCTTTGAAATAAGAGTAGCGGGTTCATCCACGGCTCATTTCACCTGAAGAGTTCACCTTCACCTTCACCTTCTTCTGCCGAAGCCCAAACTTCCTGATCCGCACAAACCTCCTCCAGCTCTTCCTGGAGGATCCCGAGGCGTTCCCAGGCCAGACCGGAGACATCATCTCTCCAGCGAGTCCTGGGTCTTCCCCGGGGTCTCCTCCTGGTAGAACATGCCCGGAACACCTCCCCAGGGAGGCGTCCAGGGGGCATCTGGATCAGATGCCCGAGCCACCTCAGCTGGTTCCTCTGGATGTGGAGGAGCAGCGGCTCCACCCCGAGCTCCTCCTGGATGACCGAACTCCTCACCCTATCTCTAAGGTTGCGCCCAGCCACCCTGCGGAGGAAACTCATCTCAGCCGCTTGTATCCGCGATCTCATCCTTTCGGTCATGACCCAAAGCTCGTGACCATAGGTGAGGGTGGGAACGTAGATCCATCGGTAAATCGAGAGCGTCCCGAATCGTATCGAATCGTATCGGCAACCCAAAACTATAATACGCATCGAATCATTGTTAAAACGAATGGTGACACACCTTACAGTCAACCACCTTGCCAATACATTCTCAAGCCGTTTCTGAAGCTCCAGAAACACACGGTCAGCAGATGAGAAGACACTCATCGTCTTCCAGGCTTATTATGCAAGCGATGTGGTCCTGCCCTCCATTCGGCGCTGCCTCCATGTTCGCTCCTCAGGCCCCTCGACAGGTTTGGCTGTCTCCTTTCAATCCAGCTCCTCCTGTACATTGAACCCTCATGTCGCTCTGTTTACCAGCTAAATAGCTGTGCGGTCACATCAGCTTCCTGCTGGACGGGAAATATACACTCTTAAAACACTAATAAGCTCTCAAACAAAGGAAACATGGCGGGTTGACGTCAAAACCACTGAAGCCTGTTATTCAATTGAGTCTCAATAAAACACTGAAATTTGGCGGGTTAATTCACGTCTGTTTGTTTGCTGGTTGGTGCTTGAGTGGACGGAATTTATAAACCGAGTTTAAGAATGCTCTTTTTTTGGGATGTAAGTGATTTAATAAATATCCTGGCTGTGTGTGTAGTGAGGAAAAGATTCACACATGCGAGGCAGAAGCGGCAACAGAGGCTGAGCAGCTGCCTTCATCCAAAAGAATATTCACTTTCATATGGAAACAATACAGCGTCTATTCTCTCCCCTCCTTTCTTCCCCTTTCTACCATTTAATGGACACTTTGTTTACTGCGGAGCGTAAACACCGAGAAAGCCTGGGCTCTGTACGTCTCGCTTTATGTGGAGAGGACAAAACAGTCTGTGGATTTCTAGTTCTAATGCAGAAGTCTACACAGGATAAAATAAAAAACGCAGCAGAGTAAACTCAATTAAACGCACATCTGCGACGGCTCCAGATCTGGTGCACAGCGTGTTAGCACATGAGGAAATCAGAGCAAATATGTTTGCTATTCAAACATGTGCTGCGCATCCTGGAATTAGATTAATTCTCTGTAATATTTTGATCGCTACAGCATTATTTGATCATGCGACACTCTGCTTTGGTTTCTAATGGAATTTCAAGAATCTTTCTCATGTTTTGTGACTGATCTCAGAAAACACTGTCACTGTTTATATCCTTTAATACAATGACACTAACTCAGTTTCTGCTTCAATTGTTTCTACTGGCGTCAGGCGATGTTTACCATGTGCTACTGCATGTTTCATGGAAACACTTTGATTTAATTCCTAAAGAAATGCGACAACATTTGTCCACCATGATTCCTATTTGGGTTGCAGTCTTCTCCTGATGTGGAGCAAAATCTGTTCTATTCTCTCAGCTGCTCCTTCCTTCACTCACTTGTGAACAAGCTCTCATTCCTCTCACACAGGATTCCAGAATGTGTCCTCATTTGTGAGTCACTGACAAAAACATTTCCCTTCAGTGATCCGATATGCAGCTTCAAATCTGATCGTCCAAGAATTATTTTGCCGGACCTGTCCCGTCCTGAACCCATATGTTCCTGTCAGTATTCTTCTCCATCTGCATCTGCCGTGACCTTCCTGTTATCAATAGTCTCCAATCTGGCAGGCAGCAGCGAGCCCGTCCTCGCCTGGGATTCTGAAGCTTCTTCAAATGTGTGTCTTCGCCTGGCAAGGGTTGCTGGAGCGAGGGGCATTTTAAAGCCATAGCGCGCCCTGAAAAACACAAAAATGAAGGTAATAATAATATTAATCGGCTGTCAACACGTGCGTTTCTTAACAAGGCCTGATGGGCCACATGTTTTCCACGCGGTCGCCGCTTGTGAGTGAATGGTTCCGAAAGAATGTGATTTGCAGTCGAGCAGTAAAGCTTTTGGAAAGCAAAATATTCTAGTTAATGGAGCATCTGCTGAGGCTGATTTAATGGCGTGCAATGGAGTCCTGGGCGACACGGAGTTGAGGGTGAAACGGGATCGGTGCTCTCGAGAACCTTTTTTTAAAATGCGACACTAGTGCATTCATTTTGATTTTCCCTTAACAAAGTTGAGATTGGGCCTGTCCCAGCTACCTGGGGTGTGAGATGATGGACATCCTGGACTGGACCAGCACTGTCATCCATCACAACAAAGGACCAAAGTAAGTTTTACTCTCAGTATGAGAGATTTCCAGGAAATTTTGAAAGACATGACACTGTTGAGGCATGGTGACTTCAGGAGCGCTACTGACCCCTGGCGGCCAAATCTAAATGACAAGTAACACCCGTACTTACGACCTGCTCGACTTACCTCCACCCGTACTTAAGACCACGGACAGCAGATGCTTATTTTTTTATTCAATGCACGTAGCAGCCCGGCAACGCATACGACAGTTAAGCCTCGCGTCAGCTATTTTGAATGGCATTTGACTTACGACTCCCGGTCGTAAGTCGGATGTTACTTGTAGACTGATATGTATATGTAGATAAAATACATGTAGGTCAATAATATTGCGTGATATATATATGACTGCAATAAAAAAAGTATGCATCAATAGTGTAAACAAAAGAGAAAAGTGATGAAATATCAAAGTAAAAACTGCACAGTGAATTCGTAGTACTCAAGATAGTGAATCTCTGATTTCCTTCAGCTGAACCGTATGTGTTGCTGACGAATACGTCGAAATACAAAACCTGTTTTGTCACATTCTTCCCCAAAACATGAACAGATGACCTGAACTCTCGTCCAGTCTCACCACGTCCATGTGTTTGAAGTAGGAAGGGTTACGAGAAGTGGATCTGACAGATCACCGCGTGTTATGCTATTTAATCTGGGCTGGTCTGGTTACGCCGCGCAGCTTTTGTAGCAGAACCGCCGCTTGTCAAATAACTGTTTGCTGAGCAAGAAATAACATTACGCCACGCGGTGACGCAACCAGAGCCGGAGGAAGGCTAGGGATCAGCGGCGGGCCTCGAACGGGATCAACGTCCCCCATGACATCAGACATACCAGAAGAAAGCAGCTCCAAATGGCACTTCTTTGTTTGGACCGGCATCACAGTGACACCCACACAACAGAGTCTGTAAAACAAATGATTTTTAACTGATTCCACTCACTCACTTGATCGGCTCCATCCTCTGTTTGACTTTGTTGGAGCCTAAACAGACCCTTTTTTTTCATTCCTGAGGGCCTTCATTGAAGTACCAGCATGTCGGCATGTGTTTGCTGTCGCAGCTGTCATCATTAGAAACAGGACGTGGCAAAAAAAAAGCCCTTTCATTGCAGCTATTAATGATGTTATCACTCATCCTGTATGAGGCTTAAATAACCAGACTTATGGCCGTGCATTTCAGCGTTAGTCATCTGTTTGACACAGAAGTTGGGGCAGAAAAGTGACGAAAAATGGACACTTCTGGAACTCAGAAAGAAAGAAGCAAAAGGAGACCACAACTTAGCTCGTACTTTTGCTAAACCTTGCAAATCCGTAAACACCACCGAGAAATATTGTCATGTCGGAGGAGCTTATGTTTTTGTTCCGATGATGGGGCAAAGAACAGATGACTATATTCAAAATTACTATCTGGATCCAGAAATGATTTGAAGTTCTATCACTCTCTGGAGTGTAGAACAGTTCTTCTTCTTGAGTGTGGTCCACAGAGGTCTGAAACACTACTGCCACCTGCTGTCCCGTTGAGCTCATTGCAATCAAAAATATTTCAATATAATAATATTATCTGGGAATATATTCTTAAAGCAAAATAATTTTTAATCCAATATTGTATACAGTGAATGCAAATAAAATTAAAAATGATTTTCCAATTTTTGATATTTTGTGATGCTTCCCGTGCTCTGGTAAAAAGTGATGGAGTGATAGATGAGATGTGAATATGTTAATATTACTCTGTCCATGGAATCATTTACATTTTAATACAAATATGAGACATGGATTTGTTTGAGCCATGTTTTGACTCTGTTTGCGTGCACCAGTGTGAGTGAGGTGCGGGCGGTCTGACGCATGCGTTGTTGAAGTTAGAAACTGTTGCTGAATTGAATGTGATTGCATTGTTCTGGTTTAGGCTTTTTAGATTTAACTTTTTATTGCTTTTGACCGAGCTACGGCAAGTTCGCTATAAAACCATGTTTCCATGCGCATGTTATTGTTTGAAATGTTTTATTTTCCACCTGCTTCTTTGTTTATTTTGTGCAAAACCTCAATGTTCTCTCGCAAAATGTGCATGGAAATCTTGGCTTTAAGTGACGCCCCTGCTATAGGCTGCCACGCTGACAACCTCAGTCTTCATTCCGGACTCTTCTAACTCTGCTTCCTGCCTGTCTAAATCGTGGATTACTGCTGCTGTCACTACGCTCCTATAGTGCTTTCACTCTTGCTGACGTCACAGGTGACCCTTCGTCTACTTCTGGCCCCTCCTGCCTTCATTCAGGTCCGACTGCTCTTTTTGAGGTTGTTTTACCTCATAAAAATTTCGGAAAAAAATGTAATGTAATTTGTATTTAAAATAATACATCTGTGATCAGCAAATCTAGATTTGAACCCCATGAAAGTCCTGGCGGTAGTGAGTACTGACTCCAGTCCAAACATTCCACTGTTGCCCGAAGGTCACACCGTCTTGTCCTGAGTTCCACCAGCTGCTGCAGGTCCTGCGATTTCTCTCGAAATGCTCCAAACTTAGAAACCTGGAGGGGATTATCTGGACCAGAAGGAGGTGAAAATGGAGTGAGCGGCTGTCAGCGACTCCGAGACACAAAACGTCAGAATTATTATTTAAATATCTTAATATATTCATTTTCTTTGTGGACGGTAGCGGCTTTCAGTGACTAGTGATGGACAGGTGAATGAGAAGGTCAAACAGGAGTCAAGGTCGTTGAGTCTAAGATGACAGTTACAAGCAGTACAAATGAAAAACATGTGCCGGGCCCTTTTCATAATCTATCAATAAACCCTCCTCAGAAGGGAATTTGAAAGTGAAATAGCTCCTGTGCAGGAAGTGAACTGTACCGGCTCGGAAAACTCCAACATTGACATTGAAATTCAAATTGTGCTAATCACAAACATGACTTTCTGTCAGTGAGAAAGGAGAAGGGGGGAGAGAGAAGCGCAGGAGAGTATGCAAATCACACACTCACACACAGAAGAAGATGGATGGGATTCATCTGAGGTCAGAGACGCACAGAGGAGCTGGAAGGAATCACTCTGGAGGCCCCGATGGGAGTGAGAGAACTGACAGGACGCATAAACAACTGAAAACAAAAACGTCACTCTGCCCCCTCCTTGATCCGGGATGAAAGGGTGACATGAATGCGCTCTCAGCTTATCAGTTATTAATAAACAGGTCTGTAGTTAACTCTAGAAAAAAAATTTCAATGCAAAAGTGTCACTTACAAAAGTGAAAATTTAACTCCTTCAAGTGTACAGCACCTCCATTAGACGGCAGGTTTACTGGTTTGCAGCCCTCTGCTGGTGAACTCAAGCACTGCACCTTTCTGCTTAAAAAGTACAAGATTCCGTTTTTTTTCAAGAGCAGTTTATTACAAAACGACTGTACATAAATTTAATTGAACACGTCATATGTACAGACTGAGAGGAGAAGACAAACAGCTTTTCACACTTAAGTTACAGATCACTTTTTTTCCCCCATTGATTTTTCTTTTTTTTTTTTTTTGCTCCACCATAAGAAAAACACAATCAGAGAAAGACGTCTTGACTGTGGATGCCCTGAAATGTTACAAAGTGGTCGTCTCTATGACACAAGCGTATAAATAAATCCTTTACAAACGGTTTCAGACACGAGATGTAAGAAATGAAGAGCTAGAAATACGGTAGAAAAAGTCACCACAAAAAGTCGCCGCGTGACCGAGAAGTACAATCAACGATGGGACGTAGCTGCAAATCATTCCAAATGTTTCGTGCGTACACAAAATACTGACTGACATCCGGGTTGTCCGAGAGGAGAAACATCTTCCAGTTAAAAAAAAAAAGAGCCAAAGACACTATTGAAGAGACTCAGGAAGAGCAGGCGTCACCATGGTTGGAAGAAGTGGAACTAAACTGGTGGTGGATGACTTCATTTTTGACATTCACCCGACAGTACAATCAGATCTAGAACACTCTCAGGGACCCAGCAGTTTTGAGGTGGTCGAGGTTGGCGATTATGGTCGTCGAGCACCAGTAAGAAGCACCAACCACAGAAAGAGTCGAACAAACAGTCGATGACAGCTATTCAGTGCAGCGATTATAACACAGTGGAGAACCACATGAACACACACACACACACACACACACACACACACACATATAAGTTAGTCCTTCCGTTGCTTCGAAGCAAAACGTTGCTACAGTGGCTGGACACCATCACAAAACCAAAATGTGGAGGGTGGGATTTCACCTTCTGTGCTCTCTCTAGCTTCAGCTATTTCAGTGCATTATGGGACTTGTGAGTGACTGAGGCCGGGATGTTGCCATCCACACAAGCGAGCTCTCGTCCCTTCTTAGCGACAGCGTGGTCGCGCTTCAGCAACTGTGGCCCAGATGACGGCAAAATGGCACTGTAAATGTTTGGGAATAAAATTCAAGTAAAAAAAACAAACAAGCGACTGATAATCTGATTTTGGCCGCACCTGCACTGATGGAAACTCACAGGTAGAAACACACAAAAAGTACTTTACTGGCATATTCTCACGTTACACTTTATGTACAGTTAGAAGATTTACAATCACTTTTTTACACCCCCTCACTCCCACCCCACTGACATGTAGCATAGTAAATACACACACTGAGGTTCTCCCCTCTTTGAACATCTTGTGATTTGGACAGTGACGACATCGGACATTCAGTCGTGTCCTAATGCACTTACTGTTTCTTTTAGAAGATGTTTGTTTTCAGGAGGCGGCAGAAGCTCTTGCAAGCAGCCGGTCTGTTAAGTTTGTAAACGGCTTGACTCCCTTTCAGCGTGACGCAGACAGACCTGGCTCTTGCGCGGCTTCTGCCGCCGCCGCCTTCTATTTTTGTGCGACACATTTCTATTCAAACGCAAGGATATTTTGTGCAAGCCCCACATGTAGAACGTCACAGAGCATGGCACTTGGTCTGGAATGGAGCCGTGGGAACTGCATACTTCTGTACATCTCGGCGGTTACCTCAGTCGGCGTAGTGCATGATCGACTCCACGTAGTTTCCGGGGAAGAGTCCGGTGACGCCGTTGCACACGCCTTCGAACCAGCCGTCGTCGTTCTTCTTGATGATATAGATGATGGCTCCCTCCATGAAGGACAGCTCGTCCTCTTTGTCTTTAGTGTAGTCATATATGGCCACAACTGCAGAGCACACACCACGTTACTACAGGTGACTGGGGAAGGACGAAGGAGCGCCATACCTTTCTCTAGATAAGCCTTAGGGGCCCACTGAGGGTCTCCGTCGGCGTACGGGTCGCTGTAGTGGACCACTGCTGCTTCCTCTTCTTCATAGTCAACAGGTGGTGGAGGAGGGGGAGGAGAAGGCTCCTCAAACACGCTCATATCTTCAGGTGGAGGTGGAGGTGGTGGAGCGGGACTGTCGGTTACTGGTGCAGGAGGAGAGCGGCAGAAAGGAAAGTGACTCTTTTGTCACTGTCAACACGACTATTTTACTACATCCTTTATGCATTTGCCTACATAATGTCACATGCTAAACCACATTCCTCTTTAAAGCCCATTTATGCTCAATGTCATGTACCGATCCGGACACAGAGGGAGCCTTCTGCCAGTGCTCTGCCTTCATTGAATCCGTATTTCTGCAGGTTTCCACAAAGCTTACGGGTAGAGACCAAACAGAGCCCCCTGGTGGATATATTGGTGAATAGCAACACCAACGTGAAGAACACATGGAAGCATGTGATAAGTGATGGCAACGGGTGAAAAGAACGGGTCCATTTTCGTACATAAAGGGAGCATAAATAGGCCTTAAGATAGACATGGGAATCCAACTATTAAATTTTAAATACATTTATAAACATTCAAAATGATGAGAATTAAATTAAGCGTTGACATGGCAACTAATTTTTCTTCTGGAATAACACTGATATTGTGGATCAAGCTAGCACCCAAAATAAATAAATAAACACAAATATTAATGCCAGAAACTAATATTCATCTGTAGTATGTTAAATGCATTTTATGTCATGGAAATATCTGGCCCCAAATGACTCAAGTCGATGTGCAATTTCATGCTCATGTTTCCACATCGTTTTGACAGTTGCTGGTGTCATAAAAAAGTGTCACCTCACTGAACATGCAACACATGATGCACCAGCAGTTTACAGCTTCCTACTACCTTTGTGTCCTCTATTGTGATGTGCACTAGTTAATGTACTAACAAGCTTGTGTACACGAGTCATAACACCATGACTTGTGCTCCCACACAAAGTCAATAAGTTGCTGGAGCCTTGAGTGACATTGTTTATTTTGAGCTGCTGAATCCAAATTCAAAACTTAAACCATCAGTGTATGTCAAAGTGAAACTCTCCCTGCATTTCTGTGTCAACATATATCACTAAGTCATCGCTATATATTATATGAAGCGATGCTGTTTGTAGATGTCATAGCATGAGCTGCTGGAGCCATAAAGTCTGTGGTGTCGGTTCAGTTTGCTTCTGTGAGTCGTGAGGAGACACAAAGAAACTAGTTCGACTTTTCTCCAGACAGACAGTATCACGATGTGGCATCGGGTCACGTTCTCCCCACTCAATTGGCAGCGGAAAGGATGCACACACATTACGTGATCCATCACCGTGGCAACAGACAGACAGTCGAGGGACCTTCCGCCTCACAGATATTGCGACAGACACGATGCGCTGAGCACATCTCGCTCTGGTGTGGAATGCAAATGTGCAGCAAGCGCAGAAGCTCAGGTCACATTTGGAAGTCCATAGGATGTTGTGCGTGACTGGAACAGGAACACGTGTGACCACTTACTGCTCTCCTGCATTCTGGCCACAAAGCCGGTGAGAGGAATCTGTGGTGTCAGCTGGACCATTGGAGGAGGAGGCGGGGGAGCCACAGACACTGGAGCGGCAGGTGGAGCAACAGAGAGACGGGAGAATTGATGGAGGGATGAAGAAGCACAAAGCCACGACCAGAGGACAGAAACAACTCAGAGAGGGAAAAGAGAAACTGCATAGCTCATGAGCAAGCTTGACCAGATGGCTAAGCAGCACGTTTCTGGACTGAAATTGAAACTAAGATGGCAAATCTGTCACTTTAAGACATAAAGTTGTGGCATGGCAGAAGCACACAGCAGAGAGAAATCCACTCTGAGCTGATCTGAATTTGTTTTCATCTTTACCATCATCATATGCTGCCGTAACGTCTCAGACTGTCCCAGTTTAACTTCCCCGTGGATATAAATCTGCATCCTTTTATTGATGCTCGTTCCAGACAAGACAATTCTCCACCCCAGTCGCTGCATATTAAGCTCCTCTGAGAGAGAAGAAATTAACTGGAAATGGCTCAGAGTGACACAAATAAATCCAATATTTGAAATAAATCAATCAATAAAACATGCACTCTGTGTGTGGATAGATTGTGGGAGTTTAAGTTTAAGCGCAATCATTTCTTGCCTGGTTCTGAAAACCATCATCTTGGAGGTCAAAGTATAACAGAATATGAGTAGTAATAGTAATCCTTTGCAGGTATTAAGGCATTATTTCGGTGAATTACACTAAGCTGACACACCTGAATTCTGTGAGTAGGCGGGTCCGCCGTTTAGGTGCGGCTGCTGGGAGGAGACCGAGGGCGCGCGGCGGTACGTTCCAGTTGCCGACACCATGGAGGCCGAGGAGGTTGTAGAGGAGTTGTGACGGGAGATTTGACGGGAGATTGTGCCGAACTGGGACATCGGGATTGGGCCCAAACCAGGTCCTTGTGGGACCGACGCTGAGGAAGTCGCCACTGTGGAAAGAAAGGAGAGCGAAGCTTGAGTTTTGCATCTAGCTGAACATCCTCTAAATTATATTGCACGTAGCTCTCCATGGTACTCGCCTGGTCCCATACTGGGCGGGGACGGAGTTGGAACTGCTAATGGAATGCCTACTCCACTGCCACTGCTGTTCTCCCGTCCTCCACTGCCACCGCTGCTGCCACTGCAAAACAATGTAATGATGTTCAACTTCATTTGCCTTCAAATCCAAAGAATTTACTCTCGCTGCTTGAAGGGAGTGTAACAACCAAGTCACTTTTTGGATGAGTTGCAGCCAAAAAGCATGTCTACCCCTCACACAGACACCAAGTACCTGTGAGTCCTGGGCCTCTGGTTCAGTGAGGCTGTGCGTGCTGGACTCTGCTGGTTGCCCAGTCTGGCCGGACTAGTCATATAGTCATTAGGCACCACAGGCGGCTTCACTGGCTCCAGTGTTTTGTAGGGAGTGTTGCGCCTGCACATGAAGGAAGATCCACAGATGCATTATAATCACTAAGAAAGTGTATTTTTTCACTCCAAGCATGACTGATTTCAAGTATTAAATCCGTACCCAAGGGTCCCGCGACCAGCCATTGGGGGGCTTGGAGGTTTTTGTGTTGGTGGATTTGTCCTCGATAGTGTCCCTCCTCTTCCAGCTGCATTGTTTCCATTTTGCTGCACATAAAACTACTTCAGAACATTCCAACTTTCTCACATTATAATGGCTCTACATAATAACAATGATAAGAAATGCCATAGTTATCGTATTAACTTAAAAAAAATCTCATTTAAATTAATTACACAACTGTTAAAGAGTTAGACATGAATGACAAATAACAGAACTATAGCTTACCTTGGCCTTAAGCCACTGCAAGCAGGTGGAAGGAGAAGACAGAGAGAAGCTGGTTGGTTAATGGGTTTAATAGGTGAGTTATGCATTTTAGTGATTGAAAGTCATGAGTTGTTCACATAAACGACAACATTGACTCTCAAATGCAAAACACTGCAGGTTATGACATGAAAAGACATAGATGAATAACCGCATATGTTTGTAAACATGAGAACGTTGTATTAAAGTCTTTCTTCAGCCTGCTTCCTACATCATCTGTCAAACCGAAAAGCGCTAATGTGCGCTGAGCAGAGGGAGAGAGAGAAAGAGGTCAGGAGTAACAGAAGCACCGTTGCAACATAGCTGCAACAAAGTTGCCTAGTAACGGTTCAGTAATGCCCGTAAAGGTCCATTATTGTGGGGAAGTGAGCATAGTCGGCTGCAAATGCTTGAATAGGTGTGTCCAAGTCTGACCTCTTGACAACTCGAGTGTGAACTGTGCTGCTTATGTAAAAGGAAAGCAGAAGGGTGAGGGCGATGTCGACAACGCCCGAGGGAACAACTACTAACAAGATGGTGATGACACAGCTGCCGTCGATAGGCAAAGTTAATCTATAATGTGCACATGTTTGACCCCAGATTTGAAGAGCCCGTTTTAATTTCTACTTCATAAAAGCTTTTTTTAAACAGACAAATCCTTTTTACTGCGCGAGATTGAAATTCAAATGAGGACTCTACGCCCGGGTGCACTTGATAATGAAGTACCAGAGCTAACAAAAGTGACAAAAATCGAGTCGTAAAACCAAGTGTGATTGTATACAGCATTTACCGTTTAATGAAAATAGAGTTCACCAGTTATGCATCAGCAGTACAAGAGTCGCCTGAAAGATGGTTTACATTTAGACATTGTCACCCTGTTTAGGATAAATTAGAATCTAACTTTTCTTTCAACAGTTTTCAATGATGAGTCCCGACTGACTTCTGCATTGAACCCTCATTGGCAGCATAAATAAAGCTTCATTTCCATACTGGCTTTTGCCAAAATTGTCTCCGTGAGGCCGCGCTCGGAAGAGGAAGCAGCAGAGCCTGAATCTGAATCAGCGGATGTTGGGAAAAACCAGGAGACCCGCACAAGCTTGACAGACGCACACATGAAGAGGGATGAAGCGGCTGAGTCAAACATACTGCGAGGATTTATGACAGCGGCCGTTAATAGACACCGCTCCGACTGCGCGCAGTCAAATCAAAGAGGAAAAGAAAAGGCATGGGGGAAGCGGATGGAACATGGGGAGAGAATTAAAAATGGAGCAGGGAAAAAAAAAGTTTTCCCACATTTCAATGGAACTGATTCAAGACAGAGACAGCAATTATTCATCAGCTGCCAGCGTGCGTTTTGTGACTCTTGGAAACTCAGTGTGAAGCTTTAGATTTGATTCAGCAAAAAGTGCCTCTTACCTTGACACCGTGGCCCACGTCGTCCAGCAGTGTGTAATCGATGGGCTTGCGAATGTAGCGCACTGGCCGCTCCATGTTGCCCGGGGCGATGATCTTATGGGTGCGGGATGTGTTTTTGTTGGTGGTCAGGATGCCGATCTCTCGACGGGCCACTTTTTCCTTATGAATGTCCACAGTCTGTGGATTCAAATGACAGTGACATTTCAGTAGCAGGCACGGTACCTGTAGGATGCAATGTCATACAGGTGTCCAGGGATTACTGCATTAATAAAAAAGAAAGAGAGGGGGAAAGCACTCTTATTCATGCCCATGTTAGTCATTCAACCATTTCCTGGGAGAATTACTTTTAATTACTTTGAATTAAATTCAATGAGACCCACTTAAAATGTATTTAAGGGCCAAAGTAGATTCATAAATAATTTACTGCCATCTTCTTCCCACATTATTATTTCTGTCCGCCTGGACGTGAGCTCCCACTTCGACTGTTTATTGGCTCCTGCTGACCCACTAATCTATTGGCCTACATCCTGGGGCACTTTCTTGAAGATCTACCTCGACACCAGGCACAGAGAAAATTGCATCTCTCCTCAGATTATCGTCTCCATCTATCATAGAGCTCTCTCGCCGCGGGAGCCTCTTCAGTTTATGAATGATAGATGAAAGTCGAGGGATGGAGGAAGACGGTGAAAGCTGATGATGCAGTTGAGTTGTTTAAGAATTAGGTTGGCGTCCGATGAGGAGATTTGACATGTGTAGTCCAAGTGTGTGGGTGGAAGCGTGGAAACGTGTCGGCGAGAGGTGCTGCAAGTATTTCAGACATAATATGTTGTGTTGCGGTGCAGGTTGGTCAGGTGCCATGTCAATGCCATGCTCCACTACTCCTAAAACCTATGCACAAAAAGATAAACTCAACAATTTCATCCTTTGTCAAGGCAAGCTTCAAAAACATGTCAGCTGTACAGCTATTTGATCTCTGCAGTTGGCTTTTATGAGCATTATGTTTTGGCATTCCCAGGAAACCTCCAGCTTCCTTTGGGAATATCGTGGTGTTCCTCTGGCAACCAACAGATGTAACCTTTACAGCTTGTTCTTCGTTCGCCCTGGGAGCCTGATCGAAGTTGAGCAGGACTCGGGAGGGAAATTCTGGTCACATGTACGCACATTTCACTTATCCTCCTACTGACATCTCATGACCTTTAGAGGCGGCAGATATGGACTTCTGACCCAGGCAGAGATACAGCTCTGCCTTATTAAAAAAAAAAAAATCTACAATTCCCAAGGTGATCAATTCGATTATATAAAATCTGACACTGACGGATATTATCAAAGACCAAATGCATCCATGTGGATACATGAGAAAATACAATGGAAAAGTTTGAAATACTTCCTTAAAAAATAAAAATGAATCCTTCTTTACGCCCCAAAATAGGATTATCAACACAGTGAATGTGACTTCTTGATAATGCAGCACTAAAGCCACATTGAATCGTCACAATCCAAGTCAAGTTATCATTTTGAAATACGTAGACCTAAACAATCTCCACCAATCACTGGCAACAGCTCTATGCTCATCCTCAAATCTAATTCTCTTACAATTCGAGCAACATCTGCCAGTTTGTTTGGACACCTGTTCTACGTGAGCATGACTGTGTGGACATGAATTCTGATCTGAGCTTGTTATCATGTTGGTGATGCGAGGAAACCACCGGGTGAACTCACAGCTTGCTTTGTCTCTCACAGGAAGTGCCTGAATACTACACCAGCATTTCCTCCAGCAGTTCAAACAATAGCTCGACAAAAGACTTTCACAAATATCATCCAGCATGAGGGTTAAGCAGGAGACATTCGCTGAGGTCTGAGCATAAGTGGAAGTTACTGTCATGATCCTTATCAACACGCTCTTTTGTTCTTTGACGCCTTTTTCATTCTTTTTAACAAATAATAGATATCCGTCCACTGAACTGCAAATTTCAGCAGTGCACACATTACGTCAGCAGAGACCCACAGACCAGTAAATAAAACCCAGGCCATTTTGGGAGGATTTCCACAGGCCTTTGTGCTTGCTATTTGCATTGCTCAGCTGAAATTTATCGCTCCTTATTCACATTATTCCAGGCACTAAAACTGGTGAATATGATTAAAAAAAAGAAAAGAAAAGAAAAAAAAATGTAATGCTGAATCTTTTACGGCTGTAGAATCCTTCAACAAAAAAAAAAAGCTGAGATCATTTTCTATTCAAGCGATGAATATCAATGAGGTGCAAATGAATGCTTCAAATCAGACAAAAACAAAATCCAGTCTCAAACACTTGATGTGATTTGTGAGTGTCTGAGGTTGCGACTCTGTATTTTGAAATTAACTGTAAAAGACTGTTTTCCTTGTTTCCCATTGCATATTGAATGTAAGGTTTCCAATCATTCGACATAAACCTGGAATGTATTAACCTCTACTTGTCACTTTTACTTCCCATGTTTAGCAGATTTAAGAATATAAATTGCCTAAGCACTGAGCAGACATGAGGATTAAAATGAAAATGTACTGTTTCTGGAACCTAAAGGTTACTAAAGGGAACTGACTCTAATCCATCCAGCATGATTTGGGGTTAAACAGGAGGTGATATTGCTAACATAGCAGGAGTTCTGACATCATACTTTCACTTCTACCCCAATGAGTTTAACACAGTCCACAGTACAGTCCCAACAGGAAAACCCAGATACTCAGCCACATATACAATCTATATTATATATATATATATAACTTGGAGTAAGCATCTGTTTTCCTTTGTGTACCTGGGAGATGTGGTTGATGGAGGACTCCATGCGTCGCAGTTGCGACGCCTGGATGTCCAGCAGCTGCAGCACATTGTTGGCTAAGGCATTGATCTGGTAAGCAACACTGGCCAGAGACTGAGTCGTGTAGGCCTTGGTCTCTTCCAGGGCCTTCCTCTTGTCTTGAGCCTGCAGACAGGAAGGAAGGAGACGCATTTTAAAAAAAGAACACAAACCCTAAGTCAATGGAATAACTGAGTCAGCTGGGGGTTTCCAGAACCAAAAGATGGTTTGTCTTGGATTCCTATTTAAGCTACATTTAACAGTTCCTTGGAATCAATTTTTGTTTTCTATGCAAACTGTATTTAACCAATAATGTACGATTTGGCGAGAGCAACAAGGACAGGTGCACTGTGGGAACAAAGCCCAGTGAGTACAGAATGCCAAAGCATTTCATAGAATATTCACCCCGCTGCTGAAACCATCTGCTTGAGGGTGTCTTTAAATAGCAAGGTACCAGTGAACATATTTATAGCTAGAAAAACAAAACAAGGGCAAACAAACAATGACCAATGGATTTTTTGAAGAAAAAAAACCCACATCATATGATTTATAGATGCATGTCCAAATATTAACTTGCTGCTGTGTGTGTCCTTTATCCAAGGCGACACGTTCAGTGGTCATTGTTTTAAACAAAGACTACTGTAACAAACGCAGTATTACCCTTACTTTAGAGGAGTACAGCAGGCTGTCCCACAAAAGCTTGTGAATCAGACATGCACACAGAATCAAATGTTTTTAATGTGTTTAATGTGTTTTTATGTGGCCGACATGAGTTTTAAATATGCATAGGTTGCTCAAAATTAATTTCAAGACTAATATAAAGTACACCACCCAATCCCCTCCAGTGCATTGAGACCCTTAAAGATGAAAGTGACAGACGGTTTTCTAAAAGAGAAAGAAATAATTTTGAATTTCCAACCCCACCCACCAAAAAAAAAATGATGAGAGATGTGAAAGTGGATGTGAAACATGATTTAATCTAGAATCAGCCACCCAAAAATCAAAATAAAGACCGATACCACAACAAGAAGACATTGTGCGTAATTCAATCTGACATATATAAATGACAATAAGACAGTTTGAGAATCAAACAATTACATTTTTCTTCTCATGATCACTTCCCTTTGCCTCTACCGACATGTTTGTCTGCAATGACTTTAATACAGTTTTAATACTGAAGATAAAGTAACAGATACTAACATATTTCAAGTTGTTGCATCGGTTTATTATTATATTGTGCTGAGTTTCCTGTTTCTATCATCATAAATCATAATGTTTCACCTTACTGAAAGGTCAGTTTATGTCCAATCTTTCCCAGAAAAACAAATCTATCTTCTACTTTACACTTGTCTCAAGTTAGTTTTGAACATTTACATATGCTCACAAAAAGTGAAATCATAATAACTCAACATGCAGCACTCACTCTGAACGTAAATACATGTATTTATTTGAGACCATATTGTTGGCAGGTTTTCAATGAGGCCATTACATGGATTGATGGACGAGACTAACAAAAAAAGGAAATCTGAAACTGCGCTATATCCTTGCTAGCTTGGCTGCTCGTCTGTGGCCTCGAGCATCAGCGGCTCCTTAACTTAAACGTCAGACTGGGACGAGAATAATCGTGATAATATCCTTATTATAGGTTCTATATGACAGCGAGATCGGTAAGTGACAAACCACTAGGTCATAACAACGACACACCCTCCTTAAAACCTCCAGCAGCGCTAACACATCGTCTACAGGCAGTGAATATGAACACGGTTTGGGATAAATGACTCAGCAGCCTATAAGGCATCTAAAGGCGAAAACACATTCGCCACAAAACCGTAACGGAAACCGTATTCGGCGAGAAAAGGCCACCCGGGGTAGCGGTCTGTTTGGACCCATTCGTTAGCATTTCCTGTCCCTGTGGTTTCACTCACTTCCACTTCAACACCGCAGCGATAGATAGAATCAAAAAGCTTCGCCATATTCCAATCCTCACCTGAACATAGTTGTTTTCACAGTATTCGGCGACCCGCGATAGGTTCTGGTAGCTCTCCACGAGAGCCCTTTTACCGGCAGGGATTTCCTCCTCTAATAGCATTTGTAGCTCTGCCATCTTACATCCCTTTGCATTTCTCTCCGGTCTGTCCTCAGTCAAGCGGGGCGGTGATGCTGTGCAGCCGAGAAGGAGGCTCCCCCGCCCGGCCTCCGGTTCACCACGGCTCTTCGTCACAATAGCGAGAGCGGTGATTGGCCGAGAGACTGGGGGAAGACCAGCGACACGCAAATGTACTACATTACAATCCCGTACTATTGTTTTGTTTACCACAAAATACTTCTGGCGACAACAAGCGGGAGCGCGTCCGTTTCTTTACGTTATAGTTTAGATATTGTTGCGGCCATCGCACTACATATCCCATGAACCACCTTCGGTTTAAAGCCCTTCGCGCGGGGTTTGCTGGGAATTGTAGGTCGATACGTATCTGAGCTGCTAGACTCTAGGGTAATTGGTTCGTTTATAAACTACATTTCCCATATGTTTGTCGTTTCTCAGTTTATCCTCAGTCTGCGTTGTCAACGGTATATTGCAGACATACACCGGTAGGGTAGTTACGACGATGAAGTGGCAAATGTAGAGAAAAATCTCCGTTAAGATTTTAGGTCCCGTCTTGCTGAACGGTTGAATCGGACTCGATTGTTGTCAACGTTGCCACTCAGCATGTCTCGGGGGGAGGAACCCATAAATCTGGAGGCTCAGTTTGATGCAGCAGTCAAAGTGGTTTGGAGTTTGCCTGAAGAAGGTGATGGGCCGGTCGAGATTTAAAGGATTTCAGTTACCTTTCCTGCTGTGGAAATTGATGCGGCTTTGAATCCGTTATAACACTATTATTAGAGAAGAACTCTGACCTCTAAAATCTAATATGTAAATTTGTGGTTTATCATCTATTTTATTCAATGTTTACTCAGTTATAACTGTAAGTAACAATGCGTCAAAAGCTATGGATTATTTTTTACAACTAAACCTAGATATAAAGAAGTGTTCACACTTTGTCCATCCTCAGGTCCCTTTCAACCCTCAGATGACATGATGATGATGTTCTATAGCTACCACAAACAAGCCACCTGTGGCCCCTGTAATATCCCAAGACCAATAGGTTTTTGGGACCCAAACGGAAAAGCTAAATGGTGAGTCCTGGGGATACGACATGTGCTTATAAGTTGAATTTAACAATTGAAAATTTATAATGCATCCATGGTGCAAAGATAATCCGGCACTAACTTAACAATAACCTGGGATATCGATCATTACAAGTGGTTGTATTTGTCCAGGGATGCATGGAACGCATTGGGAAACATGACTAAAGAAGATGCCATGAAGAAATATGTTGAAGACATCCAGCTGGTAATTACTGTATACCTTTCTATATTTATACATGTGAGTGTTAGTGCGTTTTAAGATTCTAGTGTTGAGTGAATGAGAATTTAATAAACACAGTATTTTGATGTCAGATATTAGAGACCATTCCAGTTTCAGACGAAGTCTCTGACCTGGTGCAGAAGCTCGGGGACTTTTACACCGAGGTAGAAGGAGAGGACGTGGTTGAAAAGAAACACGAAAAAAGCACATTCACGAGACCGTTTGCCTCACAAAAGGGTACTTGCTTTTATTTCTGTCGGCATCCTTCTTCAAATCAAATAGGCACAGCCGTCTTGAAATTATTCTTTCTATGCATTTCTGTTTCAGATGAGCTGCTACGTTCAATCAAGAAACCGACAATGGAAGGCAAGTACTTATTTAAACAGCATAGCAAACTGAAATGGTTTGTTACTGACTACTTTTCACGTCTAATAAATGTTTCCGCCATTGCACAGGCTATGGTGATCTGTGGGATGATATACAAAACGTACAAGATACGGACATTGTGAAGAGTGGTGAGAGAGATCAAGAGGAGGAATGTGGAGACAGTTTTGAAAAAGAAGAGGAAAGAAGTGACTTGCACAAAACTGAGGAAGGAGATCAGTCTTATGAGGCAAAAAGTGAAGATGACAAAAAAGAAGAAGAGAAAGGTAACTCCAGTGCTCAGTGTTTCCCAAAGGTGATTCGATGTTGCTGTCAAAAAATATGGCTATTTATGGTTTCTCTGTTCCTAAATATTCACCAGATTACCGCTCTGATCCAACGTATCTGACAGTGGAGCGGTGGAGATGTGATACCTTGGTATCCACCAGCAGTGTGGAGCCTAGCATGTCCTCCTGTACGAATGGGACGCACAGCTCTCTGAACAGCGAGGTGGAGGAGGAGGAGCTGGCGTGTTGTGTTGAGCACAGTGAAGCAAACAATCTGAATATGTACTTAAATGGACTCTTGAGTGGTAAGGATGTATAAGAGTGATCCATGATACACGACATTCTATCATGTGAATATGAATAATACATGTTTATATATTATTATTCGGTGGAAGTGACTTATCTAACATGTACATGTATTTTTCAAAAATCTTTTAGAACATGATATTGAACTTGTAAAGAAGAAAGGAAAAATACTAGACTCTGATAATGAGGAATTCTGTGACTCCATGGAGAATCTTGCAGCAGAAGAGGTGCGACCCATGTTGTTACCTTTTCTTATTCTAACCATTTATATATTGAAAACCAATATTACATTTTATGTCAATTAAAACAAGTGTTTTGACCCTCTCAAACAAAGGACCTGCCAAAAACCTGCTCTCCTGGAACAAGAATGGACACAGTGAGGCAGAGTGTTTGTTGGTTTGAAAGCAGCATGACGATGATTTCAGAGGGTGATTATGCGCCCATCATATCAAATCGCTGTTGTACATTGTAGTCAAGATGAGAATGTTGTGAGATACACTGTTACTGTTACAATTTGCACTCTCCTTCCTCAGAATCTGGATGTGCTCGAACTGATTATTCATACCTGAGTGACTCTCCTGCGGGGAACATTAACCAGCAAATAGCTCTCGCTCTGCTGAAGCTGCAACATGACATGACCAAGGTTCTGCAAAGGCTGCACACGCTTGAGGTTCTGACACAGGTAAACAGATCAAGAATCGGAGAAGAAACCTGTCTAATTTAACACTTGCGATAGGTAATTTAATCATCGAGAATATATCAATTTTTTTAGCTAAACAAAATAGCTAATTTATACTTGTGTTTTGTGTTATTTGGTGTGTGCCTCTTTTTACAAAACAGTCAGTTCACAGTTTTTCATTTCATTTTTTAATACACCAGATATGCAAGAATTTCTTTGGAAAAAAATGTAATAAAAGTAAATTCATATGAGTGAGTTGATATTATGTATCCCCATTTTTTTCAGTCAAGATCACCTTCCCCACAGAGACACACCTCGATGGCAGTTGTGCGAATGGTGAGCATTAAACCGCATCCCCATGAACTGGCGAATGATAAAGGAGGATGCTTCTTTTGAACAGCTGTTGAGACCTTCCTGGTGGCCGTTTGAGCACTCGACGTTTACAGTGGCTTTGACGTCACTTTGGCCTTTCATTTCTTACTGGCTCGTACAGTTAGTCTTACAGCAAAAGAAAAGGTAAGCTCAACTCTGATTCAACAGATTTAATACAAGAACATGTGGTATAATTATTTGTTTTTTTCTGCTTGTTTCTAGAAGAACCACCTGACTCACTTGCTGGTGAAGCCTGATTTAAACTGTAACGGATGAATACTACATATCGTGTTTTGTCCTTTGTGGAGGACAAATCCATGTACACTCGCTGTGTTTTAATGTGTGACCGTTGATTACTTATTTATAGGTCTATATTTTATATTGGTTGTTGCTGCTGCACATGTGTAATACATGATTTTGCTTCCATAAAGCGAGACGGCCATGCAAGAAAATGTTTTTTTTAGGATGTAAGTAGATATTGTAAAAAAAACAAACAACACCAAGTTTGTTTCTTCTTCAAATGACTTCACTGAGCACCTATGAGTCAATATAGATGTATTAATTTATTGCAAATAAGCGGCACCTCAGCACTACAGTTCTGTGAAGCATAAACACTCAAACGCTGTGAAGGTGACTTGAATGCAGCTCATCTCAGGCGATGCTGTTTCTGTTGTTTTAAAATAAATATTTATTGCATTAAATATTGGTTGACCCTTCATTCCTTACGAAATCTATGAATTCATTTACCATCGATTTAATTAATTAATTATTATTATTATTGTTATCGTCGCCACAGAACTAGTCTATGTCACTTCCGGTTTATTTCCGGTGTTCTGTTGTTATGGAAGTGGCATAAGGACGTCTTACTCAGGAACACTGATGCAACTAGTATTTAAAGCGCGGTTGTTGTTCTAAAAAAAACTATCAAGATGTTTTCATTGTCAGCGACTGTTCAACCTCAGGTGAGAAAACGAGCTAAAGGCCTCGGTGTTAGCGATGTTAGCTTGCCACTGTGTGGCTAGCTGTCACCTTAGCGTCATGTTACAACGACCCTTTTACTTTCTGTTTGTTAACTGTTATGTCAGACATATCATCGGTAAATATTCCACCATGTTGCTTGTTAACATATGAACTACATAAAATGCGCCTATGTCACCTTAGCGTCATGTTAATACGACCCTTTTACTTTCTGTTTGTTTACTGTTATGTCAGATATCATCGATACTATTCCACCATGTTATATGTGAACTAAATAAAATGCGCCCATATGGCTGAATGGGATGAGGAGATAACATACAATATTCACGCACATATTCCGGCACCTCAAAAATACGGTGTCCAGTCCTATTTAATTAGGTTACGCTTCGTACATATTAGTTGAACTGTCACTTGGTGCGCTGTTGAAGTAGTGCGCTTTTGTCAAGTTGGTACTTGTGCTTACAGGTGACTGTTCCACTAAGTCACCTCATCAACGTTCTCCATTCCCTGAAGAATTCTGTTGGAGGGAGCAGCAATGCTTCTGTCAAAGCCAAAAAAGAACGTGACGGAGAACCCCAGCCCCAAGAGGTACCCATGATCAAAGCAGTCAAAGTGTGTGTCGCTGCTTTTGTTGACACACTGCTTCTCGTCTTCAGCACATGCTAAACCTGCGAGAGTTTGGCTTGTCTGACTTGGGGGTCGAGCAGCTGGATGAGCTGGTGAGCAGTGTGTTGCCAGGTCTGAAATCCCAGGAAACATGTAGTCGACCTGTGGATTCTACTTGCTGGAGAACTTCACATTGTTCTTCATATTCCTTTTATGAAAACAAGAATGGTGAGGAAATGAAATTATGGAACATTACCATTATATAATCATTTATTTGCTTAAATTATTTACCTACCTTTCTTGCAGGTTTTTCACTGAATCATGTGACCAGTCCGTTTCTTCCCAGGAAGCGCCTCTCTGCACTTCAAATGGTTTGCCAGGATTTACAGCAGCATTCAGGTTCCATTCAGTTAATACTGGAAAAATGATGCGCTATGTACTTCATTAACAGTTCATTATTTCAGTGTGGGTCCAGAGACGTGGCTTTAAAACTTTAAGGACCAAAACCAGACGACTGCAGTCAGATTTTGTTCGAACGATTGAGCCTGAACCCTTCACACCCACCTTCATGAAGGTAAAGTATGGGTTGTGTTTGTTATCGTCTCATTGTTTCCTCCGTTTGAACCAAGCAACCCACCTCGTCACGTCCCCTGCAGGGGTTTTTGAATCGTGAGAAAATGATTGACGTGGATAGCCTCGAGAGCCTGACCAAAAGCAAGAACATACCGGACGGACATCAGGATGCTTTTAAGAGGGGCTTCGCCGAGGGTTTCTTGAAAGCGCAAGTCCTAACACAACGTACTCAAGGCAAGTTGAATCAGCTTTATTGCAATGGTCAGTGGGGATCCCACCAACTAGGAAAGTGCTGCCGTTTGCCGTCATGCTGTCTAAAAAACAGAAACACAACAAAACACAAAACAAAAGCTTGTCTTCAGAATTCATGCAATGTTTGTTTCATTTTCAGACTCTCTACGAAGGACTCGGCTCATCCTGTTGGTTCTACTGATAGCTGGAATTTACGGTCTGTCAAAGACCCCCTTCATGTCGGGTAACGACTCATTTCTGTCCCAATAAACTAAATGTGCATTTGATGGTGTGGTTAAATCAATGCTTCAATCGAACCATTTTTGACAGTGCGGTTCCGAACCACAACAGGCCTGGACTCAGGAGTGGATCCCGTGCAAATGAAAAATGTGACATTTGAACACGTCAAAGGCGTTGAAGAAGCCAAGAATGAGCTGCAGGAAGTGGTCGAGTTCTTAAAAAACCCGCAGAAGTTTACCGTTCTTGGAGGAAAACTGCCCAAAGGTATTGGAATTTCACTTTGAAGTATCAAAGTTCTTGAAAAGTGCCCTTGTTAAATTTCCTGTTACCCTCAGGCGTGTTGCTGGTCGGCCCTCCTGGGACTGGCAAGACCCTTCTGGCCAGAGCTGTGGCCGGAGAAGCAGACGTGCCCTTCTACTACGCCTCTGGGTCCGAGTTTGATGAGATGTTTGTTGGAGTGGGAGCCAGTCGCATCAGAAACCTTTTCAGTAGGACTTTAGTTTTAGTCCAACCTCCCAATGATTCGGTGGAAGTGACTTATCTGTTGTTGCTTGTCTTCAGGGGAAGCCAAGGCTAATGCACCTTGTGTGATCTTTATCGATGAGCTGGACAGTGTAGGTGGGAAAAGAATCGAGTCTCCGATGCACCCGTACTCCAGACAGACCATCAATCAACTTCTTGCTGAGATGGATGGGTGAGCATCAACCAATCTCTTTAAAGTGTTGTTTTTTAATTTTAATTTATTCCCCAGAGCAACAGGGGAATTGTAAACTGAAACCATAAGGTGAAGACTATTTATTCTTTTGTTTAGTTTTAAAACAAATGAAGGTGTGATCATCATTGGAGCGACCAACTTCCCTGAGGCTTTAGATAAGTATGTCTGCTTCTGCTCTGTAGACACGGCTGCATCGCTGAGCTACTGAAGTAGCAGTTTACTTTTTGCAGTGCTTTGGTCCGCCCAGGGCGCTTCGACATGCAGGTCACTGTGCCCAAGCCAGATGTGAAAGGACGCACAGAAATCCTCAACTGGTACCTGAAGAAGATCAAAGTAGATCCAGGTGAGATACAGATCATTTTCTGGCTTTATTATTGGAAACTTTTGTACTGTTTGCTTCATTCATAATGTCTACTTGGGGGTGTCATTTGATCTCTGTGCAGCTATTGAGGCCAAAATTATTGCTCGGGGCACTGTGGGCTTCTCTGGCGCTGACCTGGAAAATCTGGTAAACCAGGCCGCCCTGAAGGCAGCAGTCGACGGGAAGGACATGGTCTCCATGAAGGAGCTGGAGTTTGCCAAAGACAAGATTCTCATGGGTGAGTTTTTATCATGTGACTAGTTCAGTTGGACATTATCAATATGAAGTTACTTTAAGTAAAGTGTCAACTTCTCTGGTGTTCAAGGTCCTGAGAGAAGGAGTGCAGAAATAGACAAGAAGAACAGGCAGATCACGGCGTATCACGAGTCAGGCCACGCAATCGTCGCCTTCTACACCAAAGACGCCATGCCTATCAACAAAGCCACCATCATGCCCCGGGGGCCCAGTCTGGGACATGTAATGGAGCACCCTTTGTGGTATTTTCCCGGAGACAAGGATACACTTTTTACGTTTCTCCCTCTCTTCTGGAAAAGGTTTCAATGCTTCCAGAGAACGACCGCTGGAGTGAGACTCGCTCGCAGCTGCTGGCGCAGATGGACGTCAGCATGGGTGGCCGTGTTGCAGAGGAGATGATATTTGGCCATGAGAACATCACTACAGGTCAGGAAGAGTTACCAGATTTACTTCATTGAGAAACACTGGCTCTTATGTTCATAGAAATGTTATATGTTGTATGTTATTTAGCTATTAACTCAAGAGTTGAAACCCAATTAATGAAATGACAATTAGAAGTACTAGTCATTAAATTCATTATTTTTGTTATTTCAAAAGGCAATAATGACAATGTTGTGTTGTTTTTAATTTGATTTCTAGCTAGTAAACTGTGCTTTGATGCTCCTGCTGAAATATGTTTTCATAATTTCAAACACATCATAACTAAATCTCACTGGTGTCGTCCAATATTTGGCTTCTATGTTCTCCTTCAGGTGCTTCAAGTGACTTTGACAGTGCAACGAAAATTGCTAAAATGATGGTCACACGATTTGGAATGTGTGAAAAGGTAAGGTAGCAAGGATTGTCTTGTTGTTTTAGTACCGTAATTTCCGTCCTATAGAGCGCTTCGGAATATGAGCAGCACCCTCTAAATCAAACCTGGGCAAAGTGCGACCCGGGGTCATATGCGGAACGGGTGCCTGTATTTTCGTGGTGCCTTTTTTGTTCTTTCTCTTTTAGTCACCACCACCACTTCAGCAGTAAATATAGCTTGGTCTTGTTTTAAGACTAAAATGTTCTTTTCATTGGGCATTTTTGTGTTTTTCTGGTTCCTCAAAATACATTGAAATAAATTGCCTTTTGATCTTGAACGTCTAGTCCGTAGTTGATTTATATTCAAATTAAGTGAATATAAAATGAAATATTTCAGTCGGTGTCATGCCATATTTTCACTTCTTAATATCATACCTTAATTACATTTCATCTTTCTTCTTCTTTGTCTGTGTTACTGAAGTATATATTTACACTTACAGTTGGGGGTGATGACTTACAAAGACATGACAGCGCAAAGTCCAGAGACACAGGCTGCTGTGGAAAATGAAGTCAGAGTTTTATTGAAGGTTTGTTTCATATATAGGTCACAGTAATGTATTTTCATTCGGTGTTCAACTTGCTTGTGCTTGTTTATAGGAGTCGTACGACCGTGCTAAAACCCTGCTGAAGTCTCATGCTAAAGAGCACAAGAACCTCGCAGATGCTCTGCTCATGTACGAGACTCTGGATGCCAAAGAGATCCAAATGGTCCTGGAGGGCAAGACCTTGGATTCCAGATGATATAAACGTCATGTAAGAAAATTCTGAAAAGCCTGGTTGATGGAAAAGCTGCTGCTGTGGGATGATTTTATGATTTCATGCTGTCCACGACATTATCTCCTTCTGAAAATGATTTTGCCGTGGTAGATTTAGTCTCCACTCAATTTACCCATTTATTTGTGACGGCATATTTTTGTTTTATAAAATGGAATGTATCATTAGGTAAAGGAATCTCTCCATTACACACGGCTTCTCGTAAAATGGCTGGAATCAAAATGTAAGCTGTTTCTGGTCCGTACATCCTGGGATTAATAGCAATGAGACACAATAATCCAACTTTACTGGAGGATCATGCTTGGAGTACATGGTTTTAAATCCACTGGTTATTAGGTGTTGGTGTAATAGCCTGATCAAATATCTGACATGTCGTCAAGCCGTGCTACTATCATCCGGTAAAGTTAATTTTATCCATGCTGAATTGTAAATATGAAGGATGAGATGGCAACACAGTGTATATAGATGTATAGAAAAGCCTTGTGCACATGGAATGGCTTGTTACATTTGATTGTCATTCGCTGGCAACATAAAGGAACATATGTGCGCAGATGAAATAAATAAATATAAACCTGTTCATGTTTTTTTTTTATTATGTACTGTCATTTTCATAGTTCATATCTCCCAATCGTTTCTGAGTTCTTTCATTGTTCTTCCTCCTGTCGGTTCTCAACACACACTTGTTATCTCCAAGCTCCAAGTAGGGTCAGGAACACAGGGATGAAGACTAAACCGTGGAGTGTTCCACATGTGATCACAAGAAAGACTATTTTAAAAAAGGTCCTGAAGATGTAGCTGCCAGATGTTGACAGCACCACCACCCCCAACACTGTGGACAGAGCCCCTTGTAGGATGGGATACCCCAAATGAGCCAGAGCATCCATGGCTTTTGCGTTGACGTCTCTTTTTGGGCTTGAGATGAAGGAGTAGGAGATGTGTGCTGAGAAGTCCACAGAGAAACCCACACACATGATCAGGTTGATCATGGAGATGGAGTCCAGGTTCACGCCCCATAGTGACATGAGGCCTGTTACGCCGATGATGACAGAACAGACAGCAAAAGCCACCCAAAGGGAACAAACAGGACTGGGGATCAGGATCAGAGAAACGGTCAGCATCACAAACACAGCGACCAGGACGGTTTGAACCGTGTTGTGGACGATGACTGTGTACTGGTCGAAGTATATGAAAGCCGGGTGATAGACTAGAAGGTCAGTGCTACACTCCTCTGCTGTCTTTCTGAGTCCGATCATCATGTCCTTTGTTGTTGCTCTGTTCTGCAACTGGATGAAAAACCGGGACGACTGTATTGTACCGCCTTCACTCCATTTTAAGTCCTGGTGAAACTGGCTGTTGTAATCCAAGAATTGGATGAGATTACTTTGGAAATCCTCCTTAGAAATGTTGGTTACATCAATGTAACTTTGAAATGCGAAAAACCAGCCAAAAGTGCTGTTCACATAGTCCAAGCTCTCGAATTTTGAAAGGCAAGATAGTGTGTTGTTCCGTTCAATCTCATCCCAATATGAGACCGGCTGCTTCACTGCCACCATGACGTTGTAGCTGTACTCAAAGAAGTACTGCTTCTGGTTGCGGTAGTAATCAATAAGGTAGGAATCATCCAAAGCCAGGTGCTTCACATCGAGTCCTTCTTTTAGGGTGACGCAACCGTAGATACTAACAGCCAGGTAAAGAGAGTAGACGGCGATCACGGCTGCTTTAGTGAATTTATGGGTCAGAAAGGGTCCATAGAACCGCTCAAAGAACCGACTCACGCACTCAGATTCTTCCGTTTCTGTGATTCGATTGTAGCTTCCACCGATGCAGCACACGTTAAAGGTTTTGGAATCGGTGTTGGCTGCATCCTCTGGGATCCTGGCGCAGGTGAACCAGTGCATGTTCTGGGCTTCTCGCTGACCATTCAGAGCCAAACAAGCCCCTAGGAAGGTGAGACAGTACAGGTAACAGAAGCAGACAGACACGCCGGCGTACAGGCAGAAGGATCGGACCGAACGGAAGGACGAGCTGCAGCCCAAGTAGAGAGCCAGAGCGTTGGTCAGGGTGGTGACGGAGATGGAGACGGCAGAGTCGCGGTAGGTGTGGGCCAGGCGGTCGGGGACGCTGGCCAGGACTCGCGTCCTCTGCCAGCAGGAAACCATGATGAACATGTCGTCCAGCCCAACACCTAGAAAAGACAGAGATCTCTATATTACTACATATATTTTTCATTGTTCATCTCAACTGATCAATGATTCAGTTGACAAACATACCTAGTATCATGAAAGGACAGGAGGCGACAGGGATAACAAAAGGTTGTCCTAGCAACAGCAAGGCTCCAAAACCACTGAGGACCGCCAGCCCAGTGGAGAGCACCCCACAGCACGCCACCCACACCTTTGTCCGCACATTGTCCTGTCTTGGGCGAAAGAAAAACATCTCTGTTATAGCTCAGGTGCTATTAACCCTTAGTGTCCTGTCACTGACCTCCAGCTTGAGAGGATGGAAAATGAAATGACAATGACGTAAGTGATGGAGAACAAACTGATCACTGAGGTCGGGGTCTTCTCAAACTCCCACTGCATGGACGCTGAGGTCGAGTATGAAACCTGTCATAACAAAAATACTGCTCAAGTTTGCTTTAAACAAGATTGTTATTAAAAACTTACCTCTATGTTAAGTGCTGACTGATTTGAAACTAGGTGGATAAAACCTTCCAACCAGAGTTCTGCTTTTTGCTTGACTGCTTCTGTTAAGTAGTAACGTAACTGCATGGCTTCAGCTCTTTGGACCACTGAGTTGTTGGCGTGAACACCTCCTAAATTTAAATGTAACGGGGTGTTCTTGAACCAAGGGTATGTCAGGTCCAGTGTTGTTATGTTGCCAGCTTGTTGTTCTATGATCTCCAAGATGTCATTGGAGAAGCAGGACCCCGCCACTCGCGCGCAGACGTCCTCGTAACTGAAGGTGCTCTGGTTAAACTCCACCAGCATTGATCTGATTTTAAAGTCCAAGTCCAGGATTTCTTGAAGCAGCTCCTCCGCCAAGATGTTCCAATCAGTTGAGGCGATAAGGGTTGCATAGCAACCACTGGTGCTCAACCTCAAACTGGAGAACATAGAGGTGTTCACAGGGAAGGTCTCCTGGATGTACTGCCTCTCCACTTTTGCTTGCCCGTCGACAGGAGTGAACTGGTCCTCAATGTTGTTGGACATTTGTGCTGGTAGAAAATAAAAGCCGCTTCCCAGACCTGCAGAAAAAACAAGGGGGGTAATGAGGAACCACCACAGATGGACTCCAACAAAGGCACCCATGATCTCAAAACCAAGGCGGAAAGGTCTCTCTATACAGTCCGTGTAGCACCGAGCCATGGTCCGTCTCTGGGAGCTTCACTAGCAAAGTGAGTCCTTTTAAGGCTGAACTGTACAGACTAACAATAGTGGGGAGGCAGTCAGTCAATGGGCTCATTGAAGAACAGCAGGGATAGTATGGCTCAGTGATTTCACCTCAGTAGTCAGTACTGTTGCTGACCTCCAAGCGTTACACCCTCAGGTGATTCCTCTCTCAGGTGGGGTCAATGACGGTGTCAGTAAAGACGAAAAACAATGCTGCATTTATGCGTTGTCACATGGTTATTAAAAATAAATCGAAAACAAATCTATGCAGCACATGTATTAGTTTGAAATCCATCATACTTTATATAAACAAGTAAAATTAGTAATACAGAAACGTGCAAGGTTAGAAATATGAAAAATAAAAGATTTATAAAAAGAGTGATGGTGTTTTTCATCATCAAAAACAATGAAAATGTACTTCCGTTATAGCGATGTTATTCTCCAAGTGACATGGTTAAAGAGTTTTTTTTTCTACAATGAATTTGAACGTAATGTTCTTCTCTTGCCTCGTTTGTACTGAAAGTAAACGTCAATAAATCTCTTTTAACTACAATATAAATTCAGAACCTAAATACAGTACAGTTATTCAGGTTCTAGGTGACGTCACTAACTGAAATTCAATAAAGGTTTAGCCAACTTATTAAAGGCATTCCCGAAGAGGTGCTTTGCTAAACGTACGTATATTATTATGTTCAGTTAAGAACCCGTTGTTTATATGACATACGTATCAGTATGGCCTGTTCTTGGTGACGTCATGTGCCGACAGGGCGGAAGTTGTGGCTGCTGACACTGGATTGCTGATAGCCGTTCGCAGCCTCGAAAAGAAGCAATTTTACGACAGTAAAACCGTGGATTTGCGCCAGTGAAACTCTGCTCTATAGTAATATGGACGAAGACGTATTAACGACACTAAAGCTGCTAATAATTGGTGAAAGTGGAGTCGGGAAGTCCAGGTCTGTCTTCTTGTAGCAAGTTGTGCTAGCTAGTCTTAGTCTTAGTGTTGACATTCCTGTTACGTAACGTAAGTTCACAGTTGCTCAGCTGCTGTTATTCCTCTTGGATGGCGGTGTCCGCGATTAAATTATAGCTTTCCAGGTGTTATAGAGGCGACACAGTCTTCCTACTTGGTGTGGATAACAACACACATAGTTGAAGTTTGACTCCTCAAGGAATGACGTTGCCTCTGACCGCAGAACAATAAACTTGCTGTTCGCTGATCCACAACTTTAAACATCTTCTCAAAAGTTGCGAAACATGTTTTAACTATCGCGTGTGAATCTGTCTTTCTTGTAGTTTGCTTCTGAGGTTCACCGAAGACACTTTCGATCCGGAGCAATCGGCGACTATAGGTTTCTATTTGTATACGCTTATGTGTCTCAATGTGTGTGTTTGGACGTTTTTTTTCTAAACTCCTCCAATTTCCATTGAAAAAACAGGTGTGGATTTTAAGGTGAAGACCCTCGCTATAGACGGAAACAAAGCCAAACTTGCTATCTGGGTAAGGTTGTTGTTTTGATCTGGGAGTGTTATGCCAGATGGCCTCACGATGGCGCCCTTTCACATGCCTTTAATATAATGCATCCCTTGACATCTACGATCACCATTTAAAGCTTTTGCAATGCTGTTCAGGTTGTTTACAGACTCTGTATTTGACAGGATGCGTGTTAACAAAGCCATTGGTAATATTCAAGATATGTTAAACTCAATATAAGTTATTGTCACGAAGTGTTTTATGGTTCTTTACACTTGTTGTTAGGCTATAATTCTGGTTTCTCCACTTAATATGAACAGGATACGGCTGGCCAGGAGAGGTTCCGAACGCTGACACCCAGCTACTACCGGGGTGCACAGGGAGTCATCCTTGGTAATACGCGGTTAAATCGACAGTCTCAAAACTCCAGAAGCTGGTGACAATTCAGTGATTTCTCCATCATCTCTCTTCAGTGTACGATGTAACAAAACGCGACACGTTTACAAAGCTCGAAAATTGGTTGAATGAACTGGAAACTTACACGACCCGGAATGACATTGTTAAAATGCTCGTCGGGAACAAGATCGATAAGGTCAGTGCCACTAAAACATGACACGACTTGTGACATCACCTTGGCTTTACTATTTAAATCTGATTTTATTATTTCAGGATGACCGTGAAGTGGACAGAAATGAAGGTCTGAAATTTGCAAGGAAACATTCAATGCTTTTTATTGGTGAGTGTGATCTACGACTTATTTTGTGTGATACAAAATGTGATGACAAAGTGTCTTTTTTTCACGCACATGTACTATGATGGTGTATCTCACTGTCATCTGTGTGATGGTCCCAAAAAACAACCTAACTTTCAAAATAATTCAAGCTCCTCTTGGGTCTAACCTGCATTATTGCTCAGTATGGAAGCATTCATGTGGTATTTGAAGGTGATCATCTCAATGATTTTGAAAATGTTGTACAAATTTCAGCCCCACTGCACCAAGATTCCCACGCAAGCTCACACTAGCATATAAACAAACCTGCCTGGTGGCTCACTTGGTCCAAATGATACTTTTATTTCATTTGTGGAACATTGCCAATATGTACACACTCACAACATGATAACAGTGTGCAAGTGACCGGGTCAAAAAAGTTGATCCTTCACTCACTGGTGTCCATGGTGTCAGCCACACAGCATCACCATGCTGACCCAGGGTTTTTGACAGTGTGAACACGTCCAAGTGCCGCATGTTGGTGGGTAAAAATCCAGCATTTACTTACTATTCTTACTGTGAAAAGCGTTTCTTGGTCCTAAAAACCTGTGTAATTTGTGACACAATCCCATGATTTTTTTTATTTCAAGTTATGGATCATGTTAAGGATCGTTCATCTAAGCTTTGCAACAGTCTTTTATTCACTAACTTTCTTAAAGTGCTGTTCATATTCACAGACTTCAAGTTGAATTTGCAAAATATGTTGCGGAATTTATCTCTCATTGTGCTTAATAAGTGCTTTACTTGTTGCACAGACAGACAAGTAGACCAACTGTAAAGTCTGTTTTTTTTCTTTAAACAAATCAAAATAAGAACAACTTGAGACGAAAATCACAATTTTCGCTATGCTTGTCATCAACCTTTTAACTAGACAGTCTTGTGTCAAAAAACGTACACACAAATCATTAATAAATTGTCGCGGTAAAGCGAGTGGTACTGTTGACAGGGTCTGCTTTTTGTCGTACGGCTGCTGCTTTAGTGGAAAATTGAGACACAATATGACAATATAGCCATATAATGTGTGCCCCGCCATCTAGAATCACTGTCTTGCTGCACTTAACAGCAAGACGTGCAATTACCGAGCTGGAAGCAGGCGCAACATCTCTGCATTAAGTTTGGCGTTTTCTAGTCCGAACTGACAGCGCAGAGGGAAGCAGCCGCTCCACAAGAACTAGATTATGATAATCATCTAGCCTGCTCTGGTTCATGGAGTCCTTGTCTGCACGTTTCGCAGATACCCATCTCCAATTTGGGCCCTGACTGCGAAATTAGGTTAACTTCCCCGGTGGAGTTTCCATTTTAGCGGCGGTTTGGGAGAAGGGCGGGGCACGAGATGATATAGATGTTGATGTCTTCTTCTCATGCGTTGTGTCATTTGTGATCGGCGATGTCATGTTCGTGTCTTTTTTTTCCTGCTCTTCCATGAAGTTTTGAAATGGTGTGTCCAAAAAATATCCTGCATTTTCAAATGGAATTGATGTGATAATGCAGGAGTTTTTTGAGATTATAGTTTTTATGTTAAAGTCAAAGGACGTAAATAAACATTCACATTTGTGTTGTTTTTAAGCAGTCAGAATGTGTGTGTTTGTGCTTAATAATTTGGATTTTCATCTTTTTTCAATAGCATTTGTTGATTATTTCCGGTTTAGAAGATTCTATTTAACGTTGTTGATTGTTAATATAATGCAGCCTGGTGTGTAACGGTTGTGATGACCTGTAAAATTCCCTAAAAATCACTGTTTTGGTATTGACTTTGATCTCAAATCCTTTGTGCAGAGGCCAGCGCTAAGACCAAAGATGGCGTCCAGTGTGCGTTCGAGGAACTCGTAGAGAAGATTCTCCAGACCCCAGGACTGTGGGAGAGTGATCACCAGGGTCAGAAGGTCCGTCTCAGCGACCAGGAAACAGGCGGCGGTCGGGCCTGCGGAGGTTACTGCTCCATTCCCTAAAACCTGCGGCGACTTGACAGGAAAGACTACCGACCAAGAGACAGAAGACAGAGGACTGGACACGCTTGTGTTCAATAGACTTTGCTGTTTGCACATTCAAGTTCCACCATCTTCTCACTCCCGTAAAGAAAGCAGGATTTCTTTATGAAGGCTAGTTTGCTGTCGCACAATCTCTGGCTTGAATTGGATAAGTCTCTTGCACATTCATCGGACTCACATTTTAGTGCCTCTTACATGAAGAATGTGAAGGTCACAGGTCACTAAGATTTCATCCTGTGATATACTGAATCAGTTCCTTCACTTAGCTCTTGTACACTAACCTCTCCCTAAAGTGTTACTGACGTCATCATCTTTCCTTTTTAATGTAAATCTCTTTTAATTTTAAAAGGCATTACCGACTTTAAAAAAACTGTATTAATGCTGAACAGGCTTCTAGATTTCCTCAAGCAACACAGGAGCTTCCGATTTTCTCTTGAGTGTTGGTGGTTGTGTTGGTCCTCATCATAGTCTCGTGTGCTTGTTTGTTTGTCGAGTCAGAGTCCAGTACATTCCCAGGAGTCAGTTGTAGTTGTTCGTCCTGACACCTCTGGTCCTCATAATCGTGTGAATCTGCGGGAAACTGTGCTCTCTGCCTTAACTCTAGTCCGCTACAGTGTCTTTGGTTTCAAGCTGAAATAAATGATCAAGACGCCATCTCTCTGTGGACTGTTTTAATCAGAAGCGGAGCTCTGGCTAAATCAAAAGCAGAGCAGGGAGTGAGCCTCTATTTCCATTGATGTCGCTAATGACTGGATGACTGGCCTCTTAAGTGAATGCAGGACTGAAAAACATATTTTGCTCACCAGCTTTAAAAAAAAAAGAACAAGTGGAAAAATCCCGACTGCAGTGGCAGCTCAGGACAGCGTGTCATTACAAGCTTATGTTCGAGATCAGGATGCTGCTGAGGATGACTCCCTCGGCCGGTCGTGTTCTGGTGAAATACATGATAATATTTTATAGAAAAATCATTGAAGAGACCGCGTACATGGCAACTAGACAACACATCTCGCTAATAGCACCATTATGTCAGAAATTACCGCGTAATAATAGTAATTGTGGCGACGTTCTGCATAACCCGAAACGCAGATGTCATGTCCTGGTGTGCGTTATCCTTCCTACTTGCAAAGGAACTGATGTTCTGCTCAGAAAGTTTAATGTTCCTCAACATTACCCCGAGGTTTCAGGAGGCGACAGAGAAACAAATAAAGGAGGTCAGCACTTTTGTGTTTTATTGAAAAAGCTGCTGTCAGATTCAAACATAGGATGATAATCCAGTCTCAGAATTCATAAAAACAAAAGAATGCTTGTTGAGAACAAGTCTAAAATAGGCATCTGCTTATGTTCTGGCTATGAGTGAGATGATACTACACAGGGCTGGAACACACAGTCTGCACCTCAGCGATGTGAGAGGACTTCTGGATGATGCGGCTGGTGACGTGTCGGTCCCTGTGTATCCTGTCTCCGGCTTTGGTCCCTTTAAGAGGGATCAGCTGTCGACTGCACTTCCGCTCTATGGAGGGTGTGTGGGCTTCGGTTACGCCACTGTTCCCCTGCGCCAAGTCGGTCAGTGCCACTGCAGCATTGATCTCCCTCCAACCCTGGGGGTCTCGTCGCCGCTGCTGGTCACTGGGGGGGTTGTGGATCACAGGAAATTACATACAGAGAATATAGAAGATGTTTTCAAATGTGTGAAAGTATAATTACCTGTGATATTTACTGGCATTCCCCACTGTCTCTGCAAAACAGAAAATAATATCTTAAATTTACTGTGTGTGTGTGTCTGAGAACACTAGCCCAATAAAATAAACGTTACAATAATTTAAAAAATAAATTCTAGAATAAATTGAATAAAAATACATTTTCAGTGTTTAAATATGGAATAAAATAAAAATGCAATAAAAAGAAAATCACAGAGTTGTAAACTATTCCCCAAAAATATAAGAATAAATAGTTAAGAAACAAATTATTGATGTTTGTAAATATTATCTACTAAATGCTCGATACATTTGGAGGAAATAATTTGAGAAAAATGTCTATTAAAAGTTTTATTACATACATACATGCATTGCCAGTTAACCACCCCTTAATTTATGACATTTAACTTCTTGTATTATGTTACTTATTTTTTTGGGTGCATTTTTGCAAATGATTTATGCAAATAATTTGTATATGGATAATATTAATTCAGATATAATATTAATTAATTAGAATAGAGAGAAAAAACAACAAAACTGATAAATGTTAATTTGCCTAAAATACTATACTAGTCATATGAGCCTAAAAAAATAGAATATTTGAAAATTATTTATAGTTGTGGAGTAAGTATTGCATTAATCGCATATTCCTTTTTGCTTTTTTTACTCCAGAAGCAAAAACAAAACAAAAAATGTGCACACAAGCCACGCTAAATGCTAACAAGCTAGCGTTGTAGGTAAGACCCTCCTGCAAAAGCAGTACATATGGGAATGGAATATTTAAAAAAAACACTCCTACTACATGGCGAAGAGTCTTACTCACTTAAAATACTCATTTTTTCTAAATGTATTTCCTTAATTTTGCACTTCAAAGCCTCAACTAAACTCGGCTAGCATTTGTCGCACAGGTGTCCTACTAGAAATCCCCACTTAGATCAACTTACTTCCACAAACAGAATCTAACACTTCATTTCCGCGCCATGGATGTTTTTCATTTGAGGGGAAAAACATACACGTCCTGAGCTCTATTATATTTTTGGATCTCTCGACCTGCGCAGGGCCCAGAGCAGATCGTCCTCGGCGGTTTCTCTGCACCAAACACAACCTCAGCCACATGCTTCTTTTTAAGACCAATTTAAGCGTTCGGAAGACCTTCACTTGATATTTCGTGGCTGTGTGAGGCGTCTCCTGGGCAGAGTTTAAACGTGTTAATGGGGTTCATGTCTGTCATGGATTTGGCGACCGGAATTTCCTATTCCGCACTGGTTGACAACACCTTTAATATGAGCAGCAGGGACACATTAAAATGTCTGCAAGACCTTCCACACTGTGTCTAGTTCTTCATTGTAGTCCGTCATTTCTTTACTTCGCTGGCAGTAGTGCCCACAGAAGACGCTCGTGGGAACACCCCATCACTGCTTGCTGCCTCGGGGGCCAAATTTGGGCCGCTAAGTTACTTAAGGAGCCTATTTTTGTTTGGCCCATGACTCACACTGTGTTTAAATTTTGAAGCATCACCTAGACTTTATCATACTGGTCGCTTCTTCCTGCTCTTCAGCGCTTCTTTCGCCAGTGGAGAGTCTGGATTCTCTTTCTTTTCCAGTTACTACCTACAACTCCAAACCATAGATGAGGGTAGGACCGTCGATCCACAGATTGGACATGGCTCTGTAGAGCGCTCACACTATCTGTCCCTGAACGCCTCCATTTGAGAAGGGACTTATTCCACTCTTTCCTGATGAGAACTTTTATCTCTTCGCTTTGGACAGTTTTCTGTGGAAGTCTCTGCTCATTCCATGATGTTTGATGTATGATGATTTATTATATATGTATTTTTACATTTCATAAAGTTGTATTCACCCTGCTTGTTTGCATTCCAACTATGAATAACCTCTTCATAAATTAACACAAAATAAAACCTCAAGATGAAAGCGAACCTGACTGATAAAACACATAAACAGTAGTGATGGATGGATGAAGTATCATGAAACAGTATTGCAGGGTTGATGAAACAGTGTCCCAATTTTCAGAAGCCACTAGATGGCGCTCTTGGTTTAGAAATGCTGTGAGGTTTCATTTGAAATTATTGTTCAAGCCCAAAGATTTTACAGCAGACAGTGCCATCTGGTGGCCTCTGAGAATCATGGCACTGTTTCATGAAACCACCCATCACTACTAAACAGTAATATCTGCTATAAATGAATGTTCAACATGAATGTTAAACATAACTGTTCAAATCCATGCAGTGCCCAAATTAATATCACAGTCAGGAACATCTTTTTTAAAAGTAAAAGTAAACAAACACAAATAATGCTGTTAAGTGTGTGTGGACATGAGGCAGGATTTGAACCCAGATCCATTGGTTCACAGGTACGTGGGCTACACATTAGGGTGTGAAGATGCTCATAGTGTCTGTGGTGACAAACATAAGAGCCTCATTTTTGGAAGCAGGGGAAGAGTCTTTCCTGAATTTATAGGGAGTTTCCGTCACAAAATGTGAGGCCCTGCGGAAAAGCGCCCCCTACTGACCATTGGCTACTTTATTGACAGATTTATTTGCTCCACCCCGAGTCTCCACTTCAGGATAGAGTGGAACCAAACCTTAAGCTAAGCTATGCATGAATTTGATACGCTAGCTGCTAGTTTACTAAGTTAAACCAGCAAAAAAGTTCTTTTAAGCACACAAACACAGAATAACTGTACTGTACATTTACGTTATATCGCATGAATCATCTCTAAATCTACACCCAGGCAGTGTGCGGATATTAAATTTACATTGTGTGTTTTCCCTGCCCGAGGATTAAACCCTGTCACAGCCTGTAACAATAAATATAAATCTCCCTCTGCAGATTTGGGTGCTTTTACTGCTTTCCAAGAAGCGGGTCCTTAAAAAAACCTGTTGCTTGACGTGATTTATTTCAAAGCAAAACACTTTAAGAAGAAATAACAATTTTAAAAGTCAGTGTGGATGTAAATTTATATTGATTGTGAGCAGGAAAGTTACACTTGAGAGGACCGGACAGCCAACGCAAACACACGTCGGGGGAAACCAATCTGCTCGACTGAGCGTCGATGGGCCGAGCCAAATGGATTTTAGTGGTCGCACTGTGTGCTGTTTCACAGCTGAGTGGCAGCTCTGACAGTCACTCTTAGAGCTGTCTTCATTTCTGCGCTTGGCCGACGACTCGCTCCTCTCACCCTGGGAAGAATAAAATCTTAGACATTCTGTAATTGTCCTTGAGGCTGGACGGGAGATTTCCAGCAGGGCCAGAAGCTGAAGCGGAACAAATGGCACACTCTTGGATGTGGAAATGATATTTGCGGCGTCCCAGCCAGGCCAGCTTTAAAATGAAGGATTTCACTTCTGGACAGGTCTTTATTAGTAATGTTTGCGAGGGTTTTGGCTGCTGCTTCCTCGCGGATTAAAGGCTTGTCAGTGTTCTCATTATTGGTCTTGAAGGGCGCCCAGGTGTCAACGTCTCTCACAGCTGAAACTTTTTAATTGAATCTTGACTCTGAACCGGAGTGAGGCAGTGTTGAGGGGCAAACTTCTCTGCTTGGTCTCACTCATCTTCACCCTGCTGGCTGAAGGGAGTAATGCAGAATTCCTTTATTTGCTTGCCGCTGCTTGGTATTTGGGGCCTCATTGGCAACTACAACCAGAGTTACACTACTGGTTCAATATTTATTCTCGTATAACTTTGCTGCCTAAGCCTCCAGGTTGTGGCTAACTACATGAATCCATGTTATCATAGCCCTAGTTCTTGAGTATTTGTAAACTTATTTCAAATTTTAATAATTTTAATCGTCGAGTTTCAATTTTAACATTTTAATCATGCTATTTGTATAGCTTAGTTATTAGACGTTAATTACACTCAAGAACACTTAAGAATTGTGCACTACAGTGAAAAAAAAATTAACTGAGCATGTTCAAACAGATAAAATGTATTGACTTCACTTAAACACTGTGAAAGTTAGCTTCAGATAAAAGAGAAGGTAAAACCTGACAAATAAAATGGTGCTCATTGGCAACATTCTATTCAGTGCAGCTTATAAAGTCTATGGCAGTGCTGAAACGTCAGGCAAGCATGTGACCTGAGGCTACTCTCTTATTGGCTTGGTCTTCACCTGGCAAATCAAGATTGTATTTTATTCAATCAGAGTTCACGCTAGGCACCTGATCGCGAGAACAGTGATGTGACGTCACTCTATACAGTTAGCATCGTTCGATCACTTGGTTCCATGGCAATGGAAGGTGCAAATCCCAAGGACATAATGAGTGTCGGCCATATCAAACATGGATCAAAACAACCACTAATTTATGAATTAAATCGACTTGTTTGCATATTGAAGTTATTGATATTGTGAAGCGAATAGAGGTGAGTAAGATTTGGGGGAAATGAAAGCTTGGGTTGCCACAGGATGTATATTTAGTAACTAAACTACTAAATAAACATGTTCCAAAACTTGTCAATCCCAACACAAATCCCTGCTCAGAGATGCCATGTTAAGAAGAAGTGAGGTGCAGTGGCCTCGCTCCTGTCCGAAGAGCAATAAAATCTAAGTTTCCCCTCAAGAAACCGGTTTAGCATCATCTGTGTCACAGTATTACATATTAAGTGTGGCGGTGTTATTTCGAGGACAAAAAGTTGCCCATCTTTTATCAACACCAGTCTCTCTCACCCATCTGGTAGACGAAGTTGGCCTCTGTGTCGTTGGACGACGCCGGCGACACCACGTCTCTTTCACATTCATTGGAGCTGAAGGACTCGGAGTGGGTCCTGGTGCGAGCCGAGGCGACGGTGTCGGGCTTCGCCGCCATCATGTGCCGAAGAGTGTCGTTCAGATAGCGATTCAGCAAACTGCTCTTGTATTTGGACGGAGGCGCCGAGCTGTCGTCGCTGTTGGCCGAGCCAGCTACGGTGAGGACGGCGCTCTGCGCGTTGAGCTTGTGGGGAGAGGATCTGCCGAAGTCGGTTTGGCACAAGGGCGTGTGTAAGGCACACTCCTCATCTGCAGAAGAGCACACCACACCAACTGTTAGAACCAGAGCTTCTCAGGTTGCAAATCTTGCGATGCTTTATCATTCTCATCAGTCACTCTCCAGACTGGTGCTGCTCACCTTCTGACTCAGCGGTGTCGCTGCACACGCTCAGCCTCTCTGCGTTCCCCTGGATGTACTTATTGTACAGCTTGATCCTGAGGGCCCAGCTCAGGTCCGGTTGTCTCACTGTGTTCTTCAGCCTGCGCCTGGCGTTGGCAAACCAATTTGAAACCTGCGCAGAAGAACCACACGTGTGAGCACCACGGTCAGTACGTCATCAGAAAACTCTGTGTCCTCTTCACCTGCACCAGCGTCATGTGTGACCCCAGGGCCAAGAGGACCTTCTCAGTCTTGGTGGGATACGGGTTGTCACGGTGTTTGTAGAGCCAGTGTTTCAGTGGACGGGCCATGTCCTGCAACACCTGCCTTTTGTGGCGAACTTTCACCCCACCCAGTCGAGACCTGTTGCAGTATCAGACATTAATGACACAAATATAAGATCTTAAAAGCTCAGACTATATATATATATATATATATATATATATATATATATATATATATATATATATATATATATATATGTATATATATAAGTTAATATGAGCTGAATATAAGCAGTATATATGTATATAATTTTATATAATACACATAAAAAGGCGCAAAACAGAATGTCAGAAGGCAATACATAACTGAAGAAGAGAAAAATATAATAATGTAATTTGATTTAGACTCTGTCTTAACATTCACCCTGCAAGAATTTCATCTTTAAAAATCATTGTTTTAATGTTTTACATTATGAAACATCAATTTAGGTCAGAAATTGACTTGTAAGAGAAGCATCGAGACATGCTTGTGCATCCACACCCGTCAATAGAGTTCAAATAGTTAATACTTTATGTTTAAAGTCGCATTTTTGATGTCTCTTGTGTTTACTGTAGGTTGTATGGGATTTGACCAAGGGCCACAAGTAGCGCCCCTGGCTTAATATGAAAGTACTTCATGTCTTTTTTAATAAGATAACTGCTTGGTATTACAGTCTCACTCATCTGCTTGAAACTTAACCTGCATTTGGCTTTTATTTGTTTAAGTGTAAGTGTCAAATTCTCTATCCTGCAAGGGGCCAAAACTGTAAACACAGACCAAGGGAGGAGGTGAAATTACCACAAAACAGCATGCTGAATGATAGAGCATTGCCAACTGTAGGAGCCACCACGCTGACATGCATTGGAGGAGATGATGTGCCGCTCTTTAAAAATACCCCAGATTTAAGTCAACTATACATTTGAATCACTTCCTGCTAACATAAGGAGACTTGGTGGACCGTATTTGGCCCCTGGGCCTTGAGTTTGACATGTGTGGACTGCAGAGTGACAAGTACATCACTTGGCCCCTTCTCTTTGAGGAAACCCCTGACCCACACCAATGATCATTGAGTGCGGCACAGGGGCCATATGTGGCCCGATGACTGTATTTTCATGGCCCGTTTGACGTCAAACTAAAACTGTCCTTTATGTCCTAATTTTTCTGCCTTATCTTGTTCTTTCTCTTTTAGTGACCGCCACCACTTCAGCAGTAAATATAGCATGTTCTTGTTTCAAGACTAAAATGTTCTACTTTTCATTTTTGTGTTTTTCTTGTTCCTCAGATACATGGAAGGAATACTTAAAATACATTTTAAAATAAAGTGCCTTTTTTATCTTGAACGTCTAGTCCATAGTTGATTGATGTTGAAATTAAGAAATATTAAATATTTAAACAAAATATTTTAGTAGGTTTCGTGGCATATTTACACTTCCTAATATCCTTAATTACATTCATCTTCTTCGGTTCATTTTGTCCTTGTTACTTACGTATATATTTTGGACATTTTTCCGTCATGTTTTGTGGTCATCTCTGTCTTTCTTTTGATGACGGCCCCTCACAACAGTTACTGTTCCTAATGTGGCCTTTTCGGAAATTGAATTGCCCACCTCAGTCAGAGAGAAAAAAACAATAATAATAATAGTAATAATAACAATTGAAGATAATGTAGTTACTGTCCACTTCAAGTCTGAATTGCTAACTGTTTGGTGTATTTACATACATTTAGAGCACGGAAAATAGGAAACAGGAAAGTGCTCAGCAGACTCAGATCAATAATCCCCAAAGTTTAGAAGTTACTCCATGTTTTCAAAAGTAGTCTCTGAAGAGGGTTTATTTATCTTTTTCAAAAACTTTTTACAGTGGTTTCTTTTGTGGCATTGCAGATGCAAATGCAGAGGAGTTAATGGCGCAGCATTGCTGTGTATGTCCATGAAAATAAATGGCGGACAAGTAGGTCAGAGTCTGGAGAAACATCAACATGCTATTGCCATGGCAGGTCTGTAAGAAGGAAACAGTGACATACCCATATCGCCTGCATTTAAAAGCAGAGCTCTCGGAAGTGTCCTGACAGTGCAAGAGGTCAGTGTTGGGAGCTTCTGCCAAACTGGCTTGAGTCAAATCATCATAGTAGGATCTTCTCGCCGTCTCTGCCCTGATGTTGTCCTCCAACTTGGTAACTTGGTTCATTCTCAGAGGGACAAGTGCGTCAGCAGTTTGTGGAGTCGACGTCAAGCCATCCTCTGAGTCAAGCGGTTCCGTAAAGTCGATGAGTTTGTTCCTGGTACGTCCTGGAGAGAATAATGAGAGAACAATGTTGGTGAAGTCAGTGGATGTTGTCTACTTTTCTTGAGCTGCCTGTGAAGAGTTCAAATAACCTGCTGCTCCACCGACCATTGGCCCTCCCACCGTCCAATCACAGGCTGAAGCAGAGGAAGCGCACAGCAATCTGCAAAACATTGTAAGAACAATCTGCAAGTGTGGTCATCAGATTTACTGGAGAGACTCTTCCCAGCGCGACTGCAGGGCAGAGCCGCTCATATTTTTTCCATGTGGCGTCGCAATCCTGTGGCTTCACCATAAAAATTGTGTCAGCAAATAATAATACATGTTTTACTTGAGGATTTTGGAAACACACGTGTGTAATTACAAGGCTCCTAATAACCAGAGAAACCGCAGCGTGAGCGTCTCAGGTTTGGCAGCCAATTCTGGGATTGAACTACAAATTGGGCGATGATGGCGACGCCTTCAGGGACTTGACTGCAGACCTGATTTTGGGTTGCTGAGGAATCATGAGGCAACGGTGCAGTTTAATGACTACTGAGTTGATCTGAATTTTCTTGCCTTGTTTGTTTATAATACAGTAATTAAAAAAAACAACGTTTAAAGAAATAATATAAATAATTTACTGGTAGTTCAAGTGTGCAATGTAAAACCTTGTTGTTGTGTGTGACTGTGTATTGTCAGTTTTATATTATATAACTTATTACCAATAACATCAACATCTGTTTATGATTCATTCTCTCGGGAGAACATGGTCGGGTGGAGAGCGTTTGTCATGGTGGCCTCCTTAATATAGTGATGTGAGAAAGCCTCACAATAGCTACTTTTGGTATTTTGGTATTTTTTTTGTACTATTCTCACTCTATATTTATTATTATTATTATTATCATTATTATTATTATTATTATTATTATTTTAAAAAAGTCATATCGACACAATGTGAGGACGACTCAAAATATATTCAATCACATTTATCTAGGTTCCCAACAAGTTACAACCTATTATGAAATAAATCATGCTCCTGAAGTAGTGGTTCTTCTAACTACGGTGGCCTCAGAAGGACATAAGGCAACTCTCATAACAAATATATATTACATTTACATTTGTGTGAGCTCAACTGTGGCCATTTCTGAACGCATAAACTTTTTCTTTTCTACTAGAAATGTTGCTGGTTCTACTACCATGCTGCTGAGCTTTACTAGTTCGATTCCACTCATTTCCTTTCCGATCCGATACTGAGTAATATTCAGGCTGGTGCCGGCAATTGCAATACAATACGATATTAGCTATCAACAAAAAGGGGATGCAAACAATTATTATACTGGCAACTCAAAACTGAAATTGCTAGTAAAATATTTAAATAAATAATGCCATAATAATTGCACTGTTAAATTAATATAAAGTATTCTATAAATTATTATTAAATTATTCAAGTTATATATATATATAAATTTAACAGTTTAAGTTTGATTGAAAATATATCAATAATATATTCAATAATATAATTGAAAAATATTTGGTTGCTAAACTTGTGTTTTATTCATCTTTTCTAGTTCATTTTTCACAAAGGCTGTTATATTGTCATTGCACTGTATAATTTCAAAGATCTTCCAACCGCGTGTCAGACAGGATCTCAATAGTTCAGTTACTTATCTTCGTGTTCCTGTTAAGAATATACATTACCTCAAAATACTTTAGTATCGATATTTTGGTTTGAGAATCGATTTTAGAGAATCAAGATCCGGTATCGGAGGTATCGATATTTCAGGATCGACCCGCACATCACTACCTTTTACATGCTATGCTAACACAGCGAGCTGTTGTGAGTTTACCCAACATTGGACTCAATGCCCTGTACACAGACATTCACTTCAATCCCAGAGACTCTGGTTCATTGGCAACGTTTGAAACACATTTAAAAAAAAAAAAAAAATCCCTGAATAATTATATTACTTGTTACTGCCGCAGATGAGAGAGAGTTTTTGGCTTTGTCATGAAATTCTGGTCAGATCGGCGCATGATTTAAGATTAGTCTGTTTAGTCTGTCACTATAATCTGATCTCAACTTGTGGAATTCGTGTATTGTATTCAGTATTGCTTGCCCTCCAGTCATTCAAATTCACTGGCATTCAACTATGCCTCGACTGAAAACACACACGTTATGGTTTTATATTTTGTGGGGACATTTCATTGACTTTCATGCTTTCCCCAGCCTCTCACCCTGAACCTAACCATCCAAAACAAATAGTTAACCTGGCAAAAGGTCTGCGCAAATAACCCCAAATAGCAAAAGGTCCCCTTAAGGAATTGTGTTTCCGAGAATTGGTCCCCACAAGTACAGCTATACAAGTTTGCATACCAGCACACACACATTGAAACTGACTAATATTCAAGCAAGTATATCATAAAACTATTATCATCATTGCGAGTTGGTTGTGAACCAAAATGTACATTAAGTAATACATTTGTCCGCGGATGTCTCCGACAGGTGAGAGATGAAATGACCAACTGTATCTGCGGCTTCTCATCTGGAGACAGAGACAGGAGGAAATTACCATCTGTTCAGTAAACCTAGTGACGCAGCATTCAACCACCATAACACTGCCTCTCCACACACAAGCTTCCCCTCCATAACTAACCTGAATGGGATTCAAACCCATGGCCTTTGGCAAAAAGGCATGTCAAAAGGAGCCAAGTGTTTTGTCCTACCCGTAAAGAGACACGACAACAACAGTCACTAGTTCTCTTAATATTGTTTCGTGTGTTTAGAATCCATGTTTTTCTTCCTGCTGTGAGAAATATTTGAAGGTATATTTACTGTAAGAGCGTGCCATCTAAACCCATAATCCCGTCCTCCCTCGAAAAACACAAAAAAACCCAAAAATCCCTGTTGATATTTTCGGTCTTCCTGTCTACAGTTAAAACGTCTGCAGCCTCTTGCTCATCCGTTAAACATATTATTGAAGTCTATAACTCTCATCCCTGTTCATAACTCAGCAGCATCAGTGGGAAGACTTCACTTCCATGGTTTCAAAGCTAAAAAACACATGGAGCAGAACAGCGTGCAGTAAATTCCTCCCCTCACATTCCTCAGTAGTGGTCGGAGAATGCTAGGAGCAAACACACGCCATTTACTCCAGTCCCACTGTGACTTGTTCACCGACCCGGGCTGTTGATGTTAGCGGGGTGCACACCTACGTGCAGCAGCTTGGAGAGCTGTAACCAGCAAGGTGGAGGACGTACATCTTCTTTTGTTTGCACAGGCTGACACAGCGGATCAGAGTTTATCTCAGAAATCCTTCTGCTCACTTCCTTGTTGCAAGTAAAGTCTTTGTTTATGGGTTTACACGATGCAGAGAAACAAAGAAACTATTAAATTATTTGGGACGTCCATCTAGATATCGGAAAAAGAGAGCAATTTCATTGTATATTTCGATTGCGATCGGTAAATTCTTAGGGTCCCGTTTGCTGACCCTGGAAGCTGAACTGTTTTCTGGCCTTCATCATCCTCACCGCCTCCCAAAACGTATCATAAATACTTCATTTTGCTTCATTTACTCGTAATCCCACAACGCTACTCTGTTTCTCATGTAGGTTCAAATGAACCCCAGTGCTAGAGGTTTTAACTCGACCTAAAAACTCCCCCATCTGACAACCCTGTAGGTATTTCCAAGAACTGAAACTCCTCACTCATATCCTTTAAATGCCCATTGACACAGGGTGGCAGCGACTCCAAGCAGGTGAGCTCACACTTCTGTTCAGTGTTTGCTGTGGGCACACAAACCTAGGGTTTTGGTTGGATGGCTTCAGCGTCCGTAATGGCATCATTATGATCTCACAGGGAGTCTGCAGATTCTCAGAGGTGCGATGAAAATTATATCGCGCGAGCCTCTGGAATGCAACTGTCCCCCCATATAGACAGATTTATGTGCTCTGGTGACGTCAGGGACCCGTTCTGAAGGTACCACCTCACCCACGCACAGATTGTGTCTGACTGAAGCGCCGCAGGAGCTAAATAAACAAGAAGAGGTGGTGTTTCTCTTCATCATGTTTCACACATGACGGTGCTTTATGCTTTTATGTGCCGTCATAACTTTCTCACTCCGAGCCTGTTACTACTCGGGTCCCTGGGAAGCAATAACCCTGCATCACGGCGGTGCCTTTCTCCTCCCAAACACAACAGGACAGACGCCTTAGTGCTCCCTCACAACTCATTTAGCATCGGAAGACGGAAACAGACACACGTGAAAAGGAAGGCAGCCATCAGAAACTATTAGTTTTAGTACCGTCTGCACTTCAAATGTAAATGTTTTTTAATCTATCTAAAACACATCTTAACCCACATCGCTGGTATCACAATTTATCCAACAGTCTGGAGCTGGCAGTGTTTGAACTATGAACACAAATGACTCACTTTTCTTCAAATGCCATGATAGTTTTCTTATAGTTTTTATTATAGTTTTCTCTTAATGCTCTTGAAATGGAACACTGCCACATACTGGTGGGAGGCCATCATTGTGTCAACGTGCACCATTTGAGATTTATTTTATTTTATTTTAGAATAAAGTGAACTAAACTAGTCCAGACTACAGTAGATTAGACTAGACTAGAGTGGACTAGAATAGACTAAACTTGGCTAAACTGGAGTGGACTAGACTAGACTAAACTAGACTAGACTAGACTAGACTAAAGTGGAATAGACTAGACTAAACTAGACTAGACTGGACTAGACTAGACTAGACTAAAGTGGAATAGACTAGACTAAACTAGACTAGACTAGGCTGGACTAGACTAGACTAGACTAGACTAAAGTGGAATAGACTAGACTAGACTAAAGTGGAATAGACTAGACTAAACTAGACTAGACTAGACTGGACTAGACTAGACTAGACTAGACTAGACTAGACTAGACTAGACTAAAGTGGAATAGACTAGACTAGACTGGACTAGACTAGACTAGACTAGACTAAAGTGGAATAGACTAGACTAGACTAAACTAGACTAGACTAGACTGGACTAGACTAGACTTAAATGGAATAGACTAGACTAGACTAAACTAGACTAAACTAGACTAAACTAGACTAGACTAGACTAAAGTGGACTAGACTAGACTAAACTAGACTAGACTGGACTAGACTAGACTAAAGTGGAATAGACTAGACTAAACTAGACTAGACTGGACTAGACTAGACTAAAGTGGAATAGACTAGACTAAACTAGACTAGACTAAAGTGGAATAGACTAGACTAGACTAAAGTGGAATAGACTAGACTAAACTAGACTAGACTAGACTGGACTAGACTAGACTAGACTAAAGTGGAATAGACTAGACTAGACTAAAGTGGAATAGACTAGACTAGACTAGACTAAAGTGGATTAGACTAGACTAGACTAAAGTGGAATAGACTAGACTAAACTAGACTAGACTAGACTGGACTAGACTAGACTAGACTAGACTAGACTAGACTAAAGTGGAATAGACTAGACTAGACTGGACTAGACTAAACTAGACTAGACTAAAGTGGAATAGACTAGACTAGACTAAACTAGACTAGACTAGACTGGACTAGACTAGACTTAAATGGAATAGACTAGACTAGACTAAACTAGACTAGACTAGACTAAAGTGGACTAGACTAGACTAAACTAGACTAGACTGGACTAGACTAGACTAAAGTGGAATAGACTAGACTAAACTAGACTAGACTGGATTAGACTAGACTAAAGTGGAATAGACTAGACTAAACTAGACTAGACTAGACTGGACTAGACTAGACTAGACTAGACTAAAGTGGAATAGACTAGTCTAAACTAGACTAGACTAGACTGGACTAGACTAGACTTAAATGGAATAGACTAGACTAGACTAACATGGACTAGACTAGACTAAAGTGGAATAGACTAGTCTAAACTAGACTAGACTAGACTGGACTAGACTAGACTTAAATGGAATAGACTAGACTAGACTAACATGGACTAGACTAGACTAAAGTGGACTAGACTAGACTAAACTAGACTAGACTGGACTAGACTAGACTAAAGTGGAATAGACTAGACTAAACTAGACTAGACTGGACTAGACTAGACTAAAGTGGAATAGACTAGACTAAACTAGACTAGACTAGACTGGAATAGACTAGACTAGACTAACATGGACTAGACTAGACTAAAGTGGACTAGACTAGACTAAACTAGACTAGACTGGACTAGACTAGACTAAAGTGGAATAGACTAGACTAAACTAGACTAGACTGGACTAGACTAGACTAAAGTGGAATAGACTAGACTAAACTAGACTAGACTAGACTGGACTAGACTAGACTAGACTAGACTAAAGTGGAATAGACTAGTCTAAACTAGACTAGACTAGACTGGACTAGACTAGACTTAAATGGAATAGACTAGACTAGACTAACATGGACTAGACTAGACTAAAGTGGACTAGACTAGACTAAACTAGACTAGACTGGACTAGACTAGACTAAAGTGGAATAGACTAGACTAAACTAGACTAGACTGGACTAGACTAGACTAAAGTGGAATAGACTAGACTAAACTAGACTAGACTAGACTGGAATAGACTAGACTAGACTAACATGGACTAGACTAGACTAAAGTGGACTAGACTAGACTAAACTAGACTAGACTGGACTAGACTAGACTAAAGTGGAATAGACTAGACTAAACTAGACTAGACTGGACTAGACTAGACTAAAGTGGAATAGACTAGACTAAACTAGACTAGACTAGACTGGACTAGACTAGACTAAAGTGGAATAGACTAGACTAAACTAGACTAGACTGGACTAGACTAGACTAAAGTGGAATAGACTAGACTAAACTAGACTAGACTAGACTGGACTAGACTAGACTAAAGTGGAATAGACTAGACTAAACTAGACTAGACTAGACTGGACTAGACTAGACTAGACTAGCATGGACTAGACAAAAAATGTTCAGGAACCACTGGTAAATAGTTATGTATACAACTATCTGAATTATACCCTTTATAGCCTTCACTGTACCAACAGGCTTTTCACTAGGATTTTGAGACACAATTGTCTAAAGTTTTG